>NC_132898.1:30105802-30405802 GCF_030463535.1 Salminus brasiliensis
AAATTTGAAGAACTGCTATATAGGGCCTATAGGAAATTATCACCAGTATTTGTCATCTGCTGTTAACATGGTTTGTGCTGGTGTCTGCCAGCACCAGACAGAGACTCCAGCAGTAAGCTGTAAGCTGTTTGTCCACTGTGGCTTTTAAGGAAGATAAGGAAGGTAACTGCACATGCCTGTTGGATTGTTTCAGATTTGTGCTTTACATTATACATACAATAATACACAGATCTAACGCTGACCTTCTTGGTGATCTCTATATGGTAGTCTCTCTCCACTTCCTCCAGCAGTCGGTTCTTACAGCTAGAGTAGAGCATCCGCTCCTTAATGCTACAGATGTAGCCAGGCATGGAGTAGATGAACACTGATAAACATAAACATACACACACACACAAAAAAATATTTTAGCACTTTTATATTTAGATTTTAGTTTTTATAAATTATTTTATAGCCTATAGAAAATTTAACATCAAACTTGTATTGTCTATTTATTTTATTAATTAATGTCATAAATCCAAAAGTGATAAAACACTGAATTAAATATACCAAATTAAGCCATAAAAATAGTTCTATTGTTTGATTGCTTAGATTTTTTTTTGTTCTGGACCACCTTCATGTAACAGGACACTTCCCAGTTAAGAACTTTCCCCCAGTTACTCAGTCCTGTAACTTGTGAACAGCTCCAGCAGTTTGCCCTGTTTTCCCTGTTATTGCTGCATACTCAGCCTTCATTTTTACAGGAATTTAAAGGGTTGTGTCATTTTGTTGTGCCATCTAGAGGATAACAGCTTAAATGCAGAAGCTGAGTGGAAAATCAGTTTTGGCACAGTGACTCAGGCACTGACCCACAGCCTCCATGCTCTGACCCTGATGAGAGTGCTTGTATAAGAAGAAGTGATAGCGAGGGGCGTCAGCAGGGATTCTGGCCGGCAGCTCACGGGTCTCTGTGGGGTTAGTATGGACAAGCTCAATCGTCTCTCTCTCAGTGTCCAGTCTCTGATAAAAACAAACACACACACACACACACACACACACACACATGCATACATAGTAGTGACAGAAAGTTGAATAATGTGTATAAAGAATTGAGATTGATAGTTTCTGTTATGCTTCAAAAATGGACATTTTTATAATATATAATGTGTGTGTGTGTGTGTGTGTGTGTGTGTGTGTGTGTGTGTGTGTACTGGACTCACAAGCTGGATGTAGTTGATGCGCCTCTGTTTAAGTTGCTCTAAGGCCCGTTTAACTCCCTCTTGTAAAGGAAAGGCCAAACCCTGCAGAGTCGAGTGCTTACTCTCCACACTGATCTCTGTCTTCCCCTTAAACACACATACACACAGATATACAGTGCCAGTCAAAAGTTTGGATACACCAGGTTGAGTGCATGCTGATCATCATCTTAGAAACATTTGTTTAAAATGCTAGGGTGACCCAATTAACAGCACGTTAATGCACATTAATACATACACATTTCCTCATTCAGCTTATATGACCAATCATTTTCTTTTAAACCCCCCACAGCCCCCCATGACTTTCTAACTACGGTGGATACCCGTGTGTCCCAGTGTGTCCTCGTTTTAGATACTCCTTAATCATCATCAGATGTAGAAACAGAGAGTTAGAGTTACCAAGATATATGGTGCACTTTGGTGTACAGCATGTAGACTACAGGTAGTGAAAAAAAAGGCTGCCTACCTTTCCTCTCCCAGATGGCGCAGCAACCCGCCGTCGTTCCTCCTGGAAAAAAATCCCCAAATGTATATTTTCATTTCAAATATATATATATATATATATATATATATATATATATATATATATATATATATATACACACACTTTATATATACTATATAAATAGTAGTATATATATACTACTATATATATGGGTATATATACAATCTTTACTGGGTTTTACAATAGGACGAACAGTGCATGTTCAGAAAATTAGAAACAACAATCATAGAGGGACAAGACGGGGCAAAGAGGACAAAGGGACAAGAAAGACCCTTTTAAAACTTATTTTCACAAAATACATAGCATAGTAGCTGAAGTTGCATTATATATGTTAGCAGTGGAACATTCAAAATATCCAGGCAGTAATGCAGCCAGGTTTTCTGTCAGAATTGATCTTGGTCATCAAACCAGTCTTAAAGACGGTTAGGCTGCGTCCCAATTGCACCCTACACACAAACCCGTTTTCTACTAACAGGAATTGATGAAGTGTTGCTATAGCAACATACATCACCGCAGGTTCTCCAGACGCTGTCATCCACCATTGTTTCTATGAGACTGAGTATGTATCTTGGACATTTGAGTGTACTCAGTTTTGACAGTAGGTATTAGTAATTAGTACGCAATTAGTCCACACCCTGTGTCTCTTTCTACATCACATAATAATAGGAGGGATGGTGACCTTTTGCCTTTAATGTATTAGAACTACTCTCTGGCAGCATCCAGAGTCAAAGTGGAAAGAAAAGTACCAGCTAAGGAAAGGTCACATGTAGAACATTTCAACTGGAAAACCGGAAGAGCGTTCAAAATCCAAGATGGCCGCTCCACACATCAACAGTAATACATAGAGTACTGTCCAACTGTTTTCTCTGGACGTGTTTGGATGCGCAAAATACTGTGTAATGGTCTCACTAACAATACCAATCCAAGACATTAAAAGTGGGACTTATTTTGGTTAGATTCACCATAAAACACCAGTAAAGGCCGGTCAAACCAGTTGGTAAACTGGTAAACTCTTTAGTCTTTAGCTAATTATTGGAATGTTTAACTGGAACGCGGTCAACTCGGGTGTGACGCCATTCCCAGCTTCGACATCCGACAGTTGAGGTTAATACAACGCAGCACAAGTTTCATCTGAAAGGTATGAAATGCACGACACTGTGCCTCAGGCCACACCACACTGTTGAAAACTCACCCAAACAACTTTGTCCTGTAAGATGCATTTCCAAGCAAAAAAGTTTCATTAATGACATTTGCACACACAGAACTATCATTTCTACTATAATTGGGCAAATAAAAATAAACAGACAACACAACTTTCTTCTTAATCCAAATGTAGAAGATCAACAATGACGTTTTGCTCAGTAACTACGAGGCTAATGAAGGTAACACGTTTTGGAAGATACTTTGGGGCAAACCGCCCGTGTCAATTAAATTTTCATAGCAAAAGTAAGGAGTGCCTGAATGTGTGTCTTGTGGTCATATGTTTCAATATTCTGTTATTAGACTATTTAACATTTTATAAGGACAATGCTTTAGAGAAAAACACTAGTCATGAGCTAATGTGTTATCCCTAAGCTAATATATCCTTAATGGGAGTGAGCTTTTCCTCCTTTTTGTCTCAGAGGGTGGCTGATTTGCGTGCTTGCTTGGCAGCTTAGGCAGTAGCAGTCTGAATTAGCAGCCTGAATTATGTCCATTTCATATGTTAGTTCAACAATGATTTAGGCAGGCCGTTTACACAATAATAACACTAATTGGTGAGGCATTCAGCTTGTTAACTACATTAGCCTTGTAGCCCCAATGCACAACTAAACGAGCTAAACACCAATCCAGACACCAATCCCACTATGGCTGATGCACAGAGTAAAGGGGAAACTGTGTAGATTCAATTCTTCAATTAACTATATATGAATATTTAAATTAATAAGCCTCTACATTCATGTTCTCATCACCGTCTAGTAACGGTCAGATAAGGCCAGGTGAGGATTGGCTGACCTCAGTGGCTTTGATCTGATGGAGCTCCTGCTCGGCTGAGGTAAGAGGGGCAGGGCTGGAGCAGGAGGACAGGTGGCGGAGGTAACCCTGGAAACACACGTCCTCCTGCGGGTAAGAGGAGGACACTCAGATAATCCAGTATGACTTTCATCACCTGACTTGAGAGAACCTGGAGCAAAGGAACCATGCCTATATATATATATATATATATATATATATATATATATATATATATACCAGAAAAGGAGACTAGTGACAGGACATTTAGCAGGAAAACAACAAAAAATGATGTAATGTCATTATGTATTATGAAATATTGTCCCTTGCAAAACCACCTCCCCTCACCTGTTTGTGGGTAAAACCATTACAGGCCTAATCAAGAGGCCTTACTGCTTTCAGAATTTGGATAATAGAAATATAGCATGGTCTGAGGGATAAAATCCCTAGTATATCAATAAAGTGGGGTGGTTTAGTTAGCTAACATTAACATTATAGTCATCTGTTGCCATGCAGAACTTCTGTTTCTTCACCTCAGTCCTAAGTTATCTCCTATAGCTAAAGCTTGCTACTCACATATGTGCATATGCGTACTCAATAGATATTGTAGCTATTAGCATTTGCATTACAAGCTACTGTCATTAGCTTTGCTCACACAGCAACAGAACTGTCCTTTTTTGGACATCTATCTGCCCCAGATGCTGTATAAAATATTATGAACACACATGAATAAACTTCAGAAACTTGAGGGGGGGGGGGGGACGAGGCAATTTAAAAGTGGTGGGGACATGTACGCCTATGGCATAGCCGTGTTTTTTTATAACTACACTAAACAGCATGGCAACATGAGGCATTATCATTTCGTGTGTTTTCTCAACACCTGCTTTTGTAGTCATTCTTACTAAGGTTAATTTCTTGAACCAACTGGGTTTATCCCAGCAGTCCACCACCAATAAAATACTACCCTGTTGTAAAAGTGTAAATTTAACCTTTGACACATTCGCAGTATTTGGCAGACACTCTTATCTACACTTCCAGTCTAATCATGTTAAAGAGATGAGCTAATGAAGCTTTCCAGGGACACTAATTGGTCAAATAAGATGTGCTTACATGGGTGGGGATTCAAACCCTGGTCAGCTGGGTGGGAGGTGGACGTGTTATCCACTATGCTATCACACTAGCTATGGCAATAGCCATTGTTATGCAGAGAATCTATACAGTAGAAGTATAGATTCCCCCCTGAATAATTTTAAAATAATTGCGCATTGGGATACTTAAATGCATAAATTAGCTTTCAGTTTTTGAACTGTGTGTGGCGGGTTAATAGCTTTCCTATTTCCTAAAGCTCAAGTAGTGCAACGGATAACACCACAACATGCCATTAAGCTACCACATGATTCCCAGTCTGGGTGACTATGCTGGACTACACCAATAAGAGTCCTAGGGCAAGACTCCTAACACTACATTGGCCTACCTGTGTAATACCAATAACCCTGTAAGTTGCTCTGTGTACGAGTGGCAGCTAAATGCTGTTAATGCACTGTAAACGTATCTGTGGATTCTACCTGTGTGGTCCCAAATAGTTCGTCTTTGATGTGACTGCCACCAAACTCCTTCTTCAGTGTGGCACGAGTGGCAGCGTACACCATCTTCAACCGCACCTGCATGGGCCAGAGTGTGAGAACACAGGCAAGCTCAGGAATCTCACCTCTCACAGTGTTTATATGAGAGTGCCTTGTGTGTTGTCATGAGGGTCTCAGAACTACACTAGATGGCCAAAAGTTTGTAGACACCTGCTTATCCAACGTTTCTTCTGAAATCAAGGGTATTAACCGGGGGCTTGTCCCCATTTTGCTGAAGTAACAGGCTCTACTCTACTCTTCTGGAGAGGCTTGGAACATTGCTGAGAGGATTTGATTGCATTCAGCCACAAGTATGCATATCTGTATCAGGGAGGTCAGGGAGGTATTGATGTTGGATGATTAGCTCTAGTCGTTTGGCTCATTCAGTGGTCAACAAGCTGTGTGTGCACAATCACACACAATGTGTCAGGCCTGTCTAGATACTTTTGGACATATAGTGCTTGTGTATTTTCTGCCAAATGTGAATTTCTTTATTTCGGCCTTGTTTCCACATACCGGACACTGGTCTGGTGACCAGGAGACGAAGAGCCACTCGTAGCCCTGCTGGTTTTGGGTGTCCAGCCGGAACAGGATATAACTGGGCTCCAATGAGTCCAGCAGGGGCAGAACACACTGGTCATAGTCCCTGTCCCAGCTCTGAGAGAGCTCTCTGTATGCCCCCAACACCAGCTGCTCTAAAACACACACACACACACACACACACACACACACAGACACCTCATATCACACAGCTCTTCTATCTCAAATCCTGCTGCTTATCAGTCTGTGCCCCAAAATAGCTCTGCATCATGGATTCTTTATCCCGCACTGCATGGGCTGCATACCTCGTCCATGTGCTGGACGGGACACTGCGCAGTTAAAAGGGGATTTCCACCAATACAAAACAGACAAATCTGTGGAATTAAAGGACTAATATGTACTCAAATCTAACAGAGGGGTTTGATGTGGAGCGCTCCAGTCTATAGAAGCTTATAGAGTCAGAATTGTTCACAGTGATGGTGAACAGAACCAGATTCCAGAGGAAGAGTTTAATGCCTCTGTAAGCTCCCTCACAAAAAGCCATCACATAAAGTGGCTCTGAATATGAATGCCTAGTCTGAGGCACTCTTCTGGTACATTTCAGACAAATGGTGAGAAAAATATATATATTGAAATATTGAAATATTGAAATAAAATATTTTTAACATAGTTAAAACATAGTTAAACATCTGGACATCTCTTCTGACATTATTATAGGGCAGTGGTGGGTCAGCGTTTAAAGCTCCGGGCTATTGATGACAGGGTTGTGGCTTCGATACTCAGGCTTGGCAAGCTGCCACTGTTGGGCCCTTGAGCAAGGCCCTTCACCCTCTCTACATAATACAGTGACAAATACTTACACCTTTACCTTTTTCTTTTTACCTTTACATCTGATCTTCATATGATCAATACTGAGAGATGGTAATATAACTAAACACACACAATGGAAGAAACATCTTTAAACATCATTTATAAAAAAGTAATTAATAGAAATGTATAAATGAATAAACGTATAAATAACGTATTAATTGTAAGTGAGGAAAACTTTAAGGAAGACTGTTTATGTGACGCCCTCTGCTGTCGCACAGCAGTGAGCTCACAGTCACATAGCAAGGTGTCTGAAATCGTTCACTATAATAGTGTCTCGTATGTAGGGGACGGTAAATAGGGCACAGTTTTGGACACAGTGCTCAGACTTGTGTTAAGTCCTAACCTATCTAGGGGGCATTGCTGGTGCTAGGGGGAGCTACGAATGGGTGTGTTCAGCACCAAATTGTGAGAAAAAGGGAAAATATGACAAAACAGATTTAATAAATGATGAATTATTCAGACAGTCACTGAATTTTGTAGATAGAAATAAGTGAAATCACCATTTATGCCACATTTTTGTTAATTTCTGATATCAACACAAAAGGAAAACAGACAGAAGTGTAGAAGCAATCCTGCTGATGTTATTTGTACATAAAAAATAATGATAACTCACTATGTAATTATATGAGTAAATACAAAATGACATTTAAATACTGTAGCAGAATTACGGTGAGAGTTGGACAACATACTCTCTAAGCAAAAAGGGTCCTATACAGTACTATAAATAGGGTTTGTGGACCCCTACTGTAGCACTACAGTATATAAAATAATTTTCTATATTTTCTATAGATCATATATATGTTTCTAAAAAGAACCAGCTACAAAGGATTTTCACCCACTTAACATTTAACCACACAGAAAACCCCAATATTTAACCATCTAATCTCTGATCCCTGGTGATTATCTGTGGCCAGGAGTCCCAAAGAGGCCCCAGTTGGCTTTAGTGTCTCGAGGTGGGAAGGATGGCCCACCCTCTCCCCACAGTACTCAGTGTGATGCTGGTCAGTGCGGGCATCTGTATATATATGTAGCCAATTACTCACCCCCTTATTAGGACCCGTGACAGCCAGCATCACAGTGAATTGATGAGGGGCGAGAAAGAGCGTCATCTACCCACCTGGAAAAAACAAGGCCGATTGTGCTCTCTCAGGCTCTGGCTGCTGATGCCGGGAAGCATGACCCAGGATTGAAACAGCAATCCTCAGGGCAGCATCTCAGTCCGTACCTTTTTAATCGTACCCAATTAATTTAGCAGAGTAATTCAGGTAAAAATTCAGGGTATATACCTTTATAACTCAAATCTGCCCCCTCTAAATTACTCACCGCTCCTTATGACAATCTTCATGACTCTGACAGCTCCTCTCCTTGCGTTCACCAGGAACTCCCTCAAATCTGCAGTTGCTAAATGTGAAGGAGAGTTTTTTTGACAGTGCAGTTTAGTAAAACACTAGGCTTAATCCAAGTCCAGCCCTGGTGCATGATTGCCCTACCCTGATCTGGCATACCTAATCCAGCTAATCAAGGCCTTCTGAATCTGAATACTAGAGCCAGGTGGAGATCACCAGGACTGGACTTTAGCATCCCTGGCTTCAACTGTGTCTGGAAAACTGGCCTAAAAATACACTTGGGAGAAAGAAGCTAGGAATTCAAGTTATCACAAGTTATCAGAAGTGCATTTGAGAAGAGGCCCACATTGCAGATGCCTTGCCACTTGAATGTGAGCTTGAGAAACCTTATCTTTTGCTGTCATTAAGCCTGGCTGTATATCTATTGTTTGGCAAATGACAGCGTTCATCACGGAGCCTGCTTGACCACCAGCCTGGCTTTGTAAGAGGTGGGGAGAAAAGTTAGATTTCCAAGGGTTCCTTTTTTTTTACAGGCCCGTACAGTGTGTGCCCCAGGAACACCATGGTAACAGCTCGGCCTGGCTTCATAAATGATGCAGGTTCAGGTGAGATGCTCGAAGAGTAACTCTTCCGCCCTTGAGCTCCAGTTACACAGCCTCGCCATTCAGATAAAACCTTTGGGTTTTTCTTAATACTCATTTATAAGCATGGTCTGGTGGCTTGATTGACGCGTTGATGTTGATCAAGGTTCAGCATATCGTCTCTGCATTGATTATTCTTTGGCCAGAGTGGCTTGCTGTCATCTCATACATAGTCACACTCAGGTGGACAATGGACACGGTACAGCAGGGTGTATTAAGCAAATTGATAATGAGGATAATCCCCCTGGAATTCATTGGCCACTGTGTCCTACAGCAAAGGCCATATCCCATAGCTTGCCACCATACCATAAAATATAGAATAGAATTGTGAACAACAGTCAATATATATATATATATATATATATATATATATATATATATATATATATATATATATATATATATATATATATGATATCCCAAAGGCCAGAAATTGTCCAGTTCTACATATTTCAACTCTCTGAGGTGCAACAATGCATTGGATACACTTGGAAATGACTAGAAGGACTAAGCCTAACAATAAAGTCCCAAGGAAAATGAACTTACCATGGATTCCTGTCTGATGAGACATCACTCACAGTTTCTTCTCCACTCCTGTTGCGTCCAGATCTGTCCCGAGTATCCCACCCTGTCCTCCTCCTGCCACGTCCAGTGCCACTGCTGTTTGGGCCAACTCAGCTGCCGTAGCACTCACATCAACACCCCTTCGAAGTGTCTAAGCCTGGGGGAATCCTGTTTGAAACTCGATCTGAGGAAGATGTGTATCCTAATATTGCCTCTGTCAGCGGATACGCAGGGCCTGATCTGGAATCCTTCACGTTTCACTGGCCATACCAGGGGATGCAGAGGTGGCGAGGGTGGACCAGCTCTTCTCAAAAGACCTGTTGAGCACCCGCTGGCTGTGTTGAGGATCGCACTAGCCAGAGGCCTGTAGGACCTTCAGGCATTCACTGACTTCTTCAGCATCTCAGGGTTGTCTGAAAAGGTCGTCTCGAGCTTCTGGTGCACCCAGTGATGACACGTTATCACCAGGATACATCGAACCACAGCGAGTCACCTGCAGCTCAAATTCCAACTGCATGTTGGGGACTGACATGTGACACTCCATGTGTGGCTGAAGCCCATCCAGCAGACAGTTCAGTTCACCACAGCTTTAAGAGCTTCATTTTTTTCTGCAGTCACCATGTTCAGAACGCAACAGCTGTGATGATTAGCCTTCATTTATCCAGTGCAATCCAGAAGGAGAACATTAGCTGTTAAGTTCTGGTATTCTTTGCCTGGCAAATGTTGGTTCTGTATCTGTACATCAGCAAATGTGGGCAGTGTCACATTATTATTCTCTAAATAGTAACACAGTAGGTTTTGTTCAGCTTCTAGGCTTAGAGCAGTATTTTGCGACTGCGAGGTTCCCCTGGGACCCGTATTAGGCCCCCTTGTATTTTCTTTTCTTTTGCTTTTCTTTCTTTTTGACACTTTTAAAATCATAAATAATCATACTGTGAACGGCTGATGCCCTGCCCTGGGGTATTCATGCCTTTTGCCCAATGATTTTGGGACCCACCGCAACCCTGGCCAGGAAGAAGCAAACAAGAAGCCAGATGAATGAATGAACAAATAAGCTTAGGCATGCAATAGTAGCACTCTACCAAGAGCGTCTGTAGCTTCATAACAGTAGTGCTGTTAATTTAGCTGTTTGGGGGATTATAAGATAAGACAATGGTTCTACACAGAGCTATGACATCCCAGTGAATCATGGGAATGTGTAAATGGCTCTTTTTTTCGAAGAATCTTTGGAAAAATGATTCTTTTCAGCACCAAAAAGGGTCAGAGCACCCCTTTTGCAAACAGCACAGGTAAGACAATAAATGTGACTCTACTGTCAATGTGTGTGTGTATGTGTCAGAGAGAGAGAGAGGGAAGTATGACCTTGTATGGTTGCTGGTGATGGCTTCATGTATAATTCACTCTGCGGAGAGTACTAGGCCAGATGTCATGCATTATTCATCACAGCTTTAGATACGTATTTCTGTCACACATGACGCACAGAGAGAGAGCGAGAACGAGAGAGGCAGTCTGTCTCCCAAAGTTCACACTCGTGAGTGTGTTCATGTGCTCATGAAGTTTTCAAGTGTGTCCAGTTTCTCAAAAATACAGAAGCTCAGTGAGCACCACCACTCAGAGAACACAGACGACATGTCAACTCAACAGCACGTTTTCTTCCCAGGCCAGGACGCATTTCTGAGAGAAACACAGTCTCTGAGTTTGTTTACTGAGATGTGGTGAGACATGGTGATGCTGACATGGTGATGCAATCAAAAATAAGATGACTTGTGATGTCGGGGGACCAAAATTCAGTGTCAGGATAACGTCTGACACACACTGACACTGACACACACACGCAGAGGTGGGCAGCCAACTCCAGCGCCCGGGGAGCAGAGAGGGTGAGATAAATAGGATATGATATGGTGCCCTGTCCTTGATATGGTGATGTCATGGTGTTAAGTAACCAAAATTTAACATCTGTCTAAGTTGGAGCTTGATGTCCACCTGGGTTTGATTTTTGACAGATATGTGACTTTAATTTCCAACCAAAATTCATTCAAAATTTAAAATTCAATGTTTAAGTCCACTTTTTAATCAGTCATGAGATTTTTCAGTTTTTTCTTGCCAATCAAGTTTGTTATTAGTGTTAGTGTTTGCTATTAAATTATTATTACTGATGTTTTTTTTTGTTTTGTTTTTTATTGCCCACAACTATGGTAATGTGTCTTTGTGTGAGGACAAGTACGGCCGACTATGATCATAGTATTTTTTTCTCATCCATGTAAAGTGTCATTATTATTATGATGATGATGATGATTATTATTATTAGTGCATCACAAAATGTTTTGTATTTTTTTTAAGTAAATAAAATTTACTTTTTTATTTTTTATGTGTATTTTTGACTCCATGCTTTTAATTTTGATTAAATTAATTTTTAACAGCACTCACACTTTTACTTAACCCCTTAAAAACATGTACTATGGCTGGATAGTGTTTATTTGGTTTCACGTTGCCTTTGCTGAGACCGCGGAGGACTTTTATTTTGAAAAACTGCAACACGTCCTCGCTTCGTTCTCGGAAGCCCACACATGACCCTGTGGATCTCGTCCTTGTTTTGCTTTCGTCGTTCTTCTGCTGTTCTTCTGCTGTTCTTCTCCTGGTCGGAGATGTAAAATGAGCAGGATGCAGTTAGCGAGGCCGTGTGTGGGGGCAAGTCGAGGCCTCCATCCCGCCGCTGTGAGGAAAACACAGCCCTCGTGTTTCCTTTTTACTGGTAGAAAATTCGCCACGGTTTCAGAGCAGAACTCGGCCACTCGCACAACAAGAAGACTGAGGGCTGCAGACATCGCGGCCAGACTCCGAAGTGAAAAAGAGAAGACGACAGAGAAGGTTGGGTACATTTATTGAGTCCTCATGCTTCTGTATCTCCAGGTCTGTCTTGTCCCTCCGCTTACAAGTTCCGTCTTCCTTCCGCCTGGTTTAGCCGAAGGTTCCGGGGTCTCCTGTACAGAGAAGAGTCACGGAGCTCAAGCAGTTCACTCAGCAGCTCCAGTCTGTCCATCCAAATGTGTTTGCAAAAGCACTTTCTAACAGCCTTATATACCAGGACCAACACCTGATCGCCATAAATAAGCCATATGGAGTGCCTGTGTACAGTAAGTACTTGGCAGTGTAATAACTGCATCTCTGACTTCAATATTCCCCCTTCCCAGACACTGCATATCCCAAAGCACCCAGACACCTTTTTTCCAATTGCTAAATTAGCCCCACGTGATCTCTATAGAAAAGCATGGTCAATAGAATGAGATGCTCTGGAGAAGCAGCACAAGGTCACCCATGTGCCCAATGGCATGTGTTTACTAGCGGGTTAAAGTGTTAAAGGCCCTAGTATTGAGCTGTGGGGTTGTGCAGCTGGGAAACACTCTCTTGGGTGATCGACCGCTATTGAACACTTTTGGGATGAGTTGGAGTGATGTTTATGATCCAGAACTACTTATCCCACGTCACTGATGCTGTTGTCCAACACCTGTCCGATCACTGATAGCCAGGTGAACTGTTTACACCGCTAACTAGCCTCATAGTGTCATCCAGAACCCGAAACTGGATTCGAGCTCCTGATTTGAATACCTCTGAGCCAGTGTAAAGCTGTCACCAAAGAGTAGGAGCAGTAAAAAGCGGGGTGGCGGGGATAAACTCCCTATTGATGCTTTTGATTTTGGCAAAATTGGTGTCTGCAAACTTTTGGACATGTTGTGTAAGAGTGTGTAAGTGTTGTCCATTCTATGTAAAGACATTAGCAACATTGGTTCGTTGGTGTTTTACGCTTTGGGAAAGCCTGTTTACTAGAATCCGCAACCGCTGGTTATCTCTACAGATTCCGGAGACGTCAGGAACAGCATTGCAGAGAGTCTGCCAGTCCTGGCTAAGATCCTTAGCGGCATGCAGGGAGGGTCTCAGCTGCACCTCTGTTACAGTCTGGAGAAAGATGCCACCGGGGTCCTTCTCCTGGCCAAGACGGAGGAGGCGTATGAACGAGTACAGAGCCTCATCAAATCACGGCAAATGGAGAGCAAGTATATGTAAGTCGTTTTGGACCATTTTGGCCCGGTTGAGATTGGAGTTGAGATGTGAAGATTAATATTGATCATATGTTTCATGTCTCACAGGGTGGTCACTGTAGGTGTGCCTGTTCCTTCTGAAGGAATGGTTGACATCCCCATCATTGAGAAGGAAGTCCTCGGGCCACAGAGTCATTTCAAGGTAATCCAACGATTAGGTTAGGCCTTGACTCCTAAACAAGGAGGTTGATTTTAGGGTTCTTTAAAACAGGCAGTTGTTCTGTATGCACTTACAAATAAAACAAGACAAGACAACCATATTTACCATTTGTGTTGGACACAGATGGAATTTGGCTGAGGGTGAAGGGCCTTGCTCAAGGGCCCAACAGTGGCAGCTTGCAGAGCCTGGGTATTGAACCCACAACCCTGTCGTCAATAGCCCGGAGGTCTAACCTCTGAGCCACAAAAATAAAGATGCTGTAAAGGGTTCCTTAAAACCATTTTTAGTTCCATAAAAAATGTTTTTTAAGAGCTGTGTGAATAAAGAAACTTTTAAAGAGTTAAAGAAGTGGATCTAAAGGTTCCTTACTAATTTAAAGGTTCTTCAGACTTGCATCTCATATACTAAAATGATTCTTTCTGTTACATTGCCTAAAAAAATCCTTTGAAGCACCTTTATTGTAGAACCATAACTACTCAATGGTCCTTAACCTTTGCTTGGTTCAATGTTCTCCAAATAAAACCAATGGCTTTGAACCAGTGTGTCACAGTCCCCCAGTGGGCCATGTTGGTAGCACTGAGGGGGACCTGGCCTTAAGCTAGGTAGTGATTTGTACTTTCAGATTGTTGAGGATGCCCAATTCATGATATCCCACAAACAGGTTCATGGCATTTAGCATGGTGACCCCAGGCTCATGTGGGGCAGCTCTGAAGGGTCCCATTCTATTGGCAGTCTATTTCTTTTCTTTGGAGATTACCCAAGCTGTGAGCGCGGCCGCCCTCGAACACCTGTGTGATCAGTGAGGGCACCTTCAGGAGACAAAGTCACTAATTAGAACAGATGTCTAAATACATTTGGACACATTTGTGGACAAGACCAAGAAACTTCTGAAGCAACAAAAAAAGCCTGAAAAAACCTGAAAATGTGTTTTGATAATGCTCCCTCAGATGGGTCTGAGTCCACTGTACAGACTGTCCGAGGAGGGAAATGGACTGACCAGAGTCCGAGCTCATCGACAAGCCCAAGGTGCCGTCACACAGTACAGAGTACTGGACAGCAGTGCAAGCTGCAGCTTGGTAGAGCTCCAACCATTTACAGGTACTTTCCTATTCTCTCAGCTTCTAAGAGCAGAAGGTCAGATCAGATTCAGTCTTGCTCACATTTGGGACAGTTAACATCTAATATGAACACCTATCACTAAATGTGTATCTGTAGTGTTATTTACTATATGGACAAAAGTATTGGGACACCTGCTTATTTAGTGTTTCTTTTAAAATAAAGGCTATTAAAGAGTTTATCCTGCTTTTGCTGGAGTAACTGTTTCTATTGTCCATTATTCTATTATGTTTATCTGCTCTAGAGTCATATTCTATTGGCAGTAGTTCTGTACAGGGACTAGACAAGCTGTGTGTGTGTGTTTGTGTGTGTTTGTGTGTGTTTGTGTGTGTTTGTGTGTGTTTGTGTGTGTGTGTGTGTGTGTGTGTGTGCGCGCGCATTTGTACATCTGTGTCCGCAATGGGTGCAATTTAAAGTAGCTGAATGCAGTTATTATATATATTATTATTATTATTATTGTTTGTTTGTGTGTGTGTGTGTGTGTGTGTGTGTGTGTGTGTGTGTGTATATAAAGACCAGCGGTTCTGCTGTGGGTCAAACCAGTACCAGGACACTACCATACCACTACCATGTCTACTAACCAAATAATATCTGCTCAGCGGTGGTCCTGTGGTGGGCCTGTACATCGACAGATAGGGGTAAAGGGGGGGGTTGTTAAATTGTGCAGCCACAGCCAAACCTAAAAAAAGTGCACCCATATTATAGGTGTACCCTGCAAAATACACCTGAGTGTAAGAATACTTAAACTGTGTGTTTGCTGTATGTCTGTTTTAGGGGTGAAACACCAGCTGCGGGTCCACATGGCGCTGGCTTTAGGCTGCCCTATTCTGGGAGATCATAAATACGCTAACTGGAACAAGCTGGCTCCCCAGGTAGGCAACTCAAAACCTCAGACATTTAAGATGGATTGTCCAGAAATTGTTGAAATTGAACCTCAGTTGGAATTATCTTGTGTTTCAACCTAAACAAAGGGTTCCTAAACTGAACTGAAAAAAAGAAATAGGGCTGCAACAAATAACTAATTTCACAGTCAAATAATCTGTTGATTGTTTAAACAGAAATAATTAAATAAAATTATTTAGATTATGAATCGATCAGTTACCAAATAAGATATTTGGTATGTGAGATATAGTGTTTTATGCCTTTTGAATCCTCTCAAATGTGAAAATCTATGATATGCAAAGTATCACCAATAGATTTTCCTTTATTAGTTTTCCCATAATTTTTCGGAACACCAAAAAAGAAAAACGGGAGACAAATTTGAGACATTGAGTCATTTTAGTTTCAGTTTGAAAGTATTTTGTGTTACTGCTACGTCTGTATTAGTGACATTTACTTTGATACAGTCTAGCTGGACCCACTATCTCGCCCTCGATTATCTACTCGTACGCACCAGAGTGCAGTAGATGTATGGCCATGTTGCCATGTTTCATCCACACACTCCGTTCACGTGACGGGCAGCTGCTCAGTCTGAGTCTTCTCACTGCAGCTCTGAGTCCAGACTGAGGGAATTATTGCTGTAGAAAGTAACAGCAGCAGTAAAACTGTTTCACACTGTTACAGTCAAACCTTGTTGATTCATCTGCGCTTTATTTGCATCCTGAACCGTTCAGAGTGAGTGCAAGAAACATACGTCACCAACTAATCAACTGTTAAAGAAGTTGCCAACTAATTTGGTCGTCAATTTTAGTCGATCAAGTTGATTAGTTGTTGGACCCCTATTTTTAAATAGAACAAGGGTTAGAAAACAAATAGACTTTTGCAGCTTAAGGCCCCTAAAAGCTTCCACAGCCTATGAGAAAATGTATTGTTTAGTATGTTTGGTAGTTCTCCAATTCATAGAAATCCACTAACCCTGGCAGTTGCTGATTCGTTAAATCAGGTGCTGTGCTGGAAACCAGCCCTTGAGGAATCCATAGTTTAATACATTTGCATGCAGGTATAACGGCATTCAGCATCCTGGGCCCTCGTCATTAAAAATAGTATCGAACGAAGAGAATTTTACTCTGGCTTTTAAGTATCATGTTCAGCACACTCTCTGGAGTGACACCACATCTGTGAAACCAGGCTCTGGGCTAAATTTCCCGAAAGGATCAAGGCCTGAGGCACGTCTTAACCGTCAAATGATACTCCTTCTACCAATGATCTCAATCCCGGAGCCCAACCACCTCGCCTCTAGTTTAACGTTCTCTCAGGACGTGACTCTTCACCGTCACGCTCGAGGACCAAACGCGTTTCTCGTATTTCTGCCTGCAGAAGTTGCCGGAAGGTGTGCTGCGGAGGCTCGACCTGGAGCAGAGCAAAACCCGATACCTCCCGCTCCACCTCCACGCCCGACAGATTATCCTGCCAGGGTTCAAGGGTCAGGGTGACCTCAACGTGTCCTGCCCACTTCCCAAATACTTCATCATGACTCTGAAAAGACTGCAGATCCCGTTGCCTGAGAAGCTGTAAGAGATGAGCACAGCCGGCCCAGGTTGTGAGGGGTTTACAGGAGGAATACGTTTATCTCCAGACAGTATACGTGGACTGACCGCATGTAAAATTTCTCCACAAACGGGTGACGCTGGTCCCGTTTCTCAAGTTAAGAGTGTCCATGCTCGATCCCAGGTGTTTCTTAACCACAGAAGCATCATCACAATCCAAGAGATCCCAAATACATTCTGTAATGTTAAGGTTTGGACCCAGGGGATGGTCAGTCCGTCGTTCTGATTACAGCAGAAGCTTCAGCAGTTAGATTTACAGAGGTTCTCCTTACTTGTCTGTTTCCCAGTAAGAGCTTCTTAATCAGACCCACATTCTTTCAGACCCACTTTTTTTTCTTAGTTGTCTTATCACAGTAGAAGGATGGACACAAACCGCTGTGGATGTTTTCAAGCCTAAAGCACGAGTGGAGCACTTAGCAGGGCTTAGAAACTGGGTCTTACTTAATTGACTTTTGACTGGAACTATTGTGTGTAAATGTAGTCCCTGACATGCATACAGTCATGTACACTTTACATAGACCATAATTGCCAGTGTTGATGTGTGGTAAAGCATATATATATATATTGTTTTTTTACACAAATAAACAAGTCTGACAATAAGGATCCCTGTTTCCTGTTTAAATTCTGTGCTGGGTGCAGAGTAACTTCGAAGGGCAGCAGTTGTATATAAAGTACATTAGCATAAGTCCATCTCTATGCTGGAGTACAATGTACAAAATATGGATATTAATATTTTGTGCACTAACAAATACAGCAGAACTGAGTCAGAACCACCTAAAAGTATACTATGCCTTGCCTTGCCCCAGATGCAGTCAATCACGTGCTTCCTTAGTTTCCAATGATAAACACTCTTGCCACTTACTCGGTTAGTTTCCTTACACCATAATCTTTGTACTTTAAACCTCTATTAAAAGCTTAGTGATTAAAATAAGCGATAGTTTAAACCTTAAACTGACACATTCAGTTCTGTGTAGAAATTTTTGTCTTGTTTTATAGACTAAAGCAAGTCCTACCCTGACTTTTACCATATTAATTTTGAACAGACACATTTTTGACCATGTATTGAGTGGTGGTAACAGTCTAAATCCAGTGTTTGTTAGCGTAACGTTAGCCTAGCAGCTCCAGTCAGGCAGCTGTCAAGCAGGTCATGGCTGATCAGTGTATCTGGGTTAGATGGAGATGCAGTTGCTTGGCTTTTTTCGAGGTTTCCCCAAGTTCTTCACCATAAAAAAAAAAAACATAGAACTGGAGGAGACAAGGAAGACGCAACACACAGTTACAGGGACCTCACTGTACAAAAGGCATGTTCGAAAACACAGGCTCCAATTCATCAATCTCCAGCACCACTATATTAACAATACATATCAGATTACCATAGATGCATATATATAAAAAAATAAAAACAAAAACAAAAACGGAACCAGAGTCTCTTTCCATGTAGAGTACACTCCTCAAAGTGTGCTGACTGTGCTCCTGCCATGTCCTACTTTGTGGGTGTGGTGAATGCAAGGGATTGGAGGAAGATGACACTGTGTTTTGCGCATTTGTGCGAATGCTCCACGTTTTGCTGCCCCTTAAGGCCTTGCAGCGATGACTCCAGTCTAGTGTCGGCATTACATGCTCTTCGTGTCTCTCAGTAACGATGACAAAAGAATGAACAAGGAGTTGGGGAAGAAAAAAAAGAGAAAATAAGTGATGTAAGAAGGGGTTGGTGTGAGACAGGGAGCTACATAAATCAACAGCCACAGCGAGAGAAGAGAAATCACACGTTGAGAGGTTAGATTGTGTCACTCCAGCGGCCACCGTTTGAAAAGAGTAAGTAAATGTCTTTATTATGAAATAAAAAGGCTCATGAGTCCAGTCCAGTCCTCGGATAAAGCTCTGCACATGCTCCAGCAGCAGCCCGGCAGAGGAGGCAAACGAAAAAAAAAAAGAAATTAAGGACATTTGGAAGCTATATTAAGTCAGTGTATAAAAATGAATAGGTCGCATCATAATCTCTGTTTGCAAGCTGTGTGTGTTTATAACCGCAGTGTGAAAATATCAAGCCCATACAGCAATTCCCATTGCGGTTGTATGGTCTTAGTGAAGAATTACAAATAACCTAAGAAGGCCCAAAAAAAATTAAAAAAAATCTCACTAATCAGGACCCTATTGTGTTGAAAATGGCCAATGAAGTACTTTACATAACTACCATGTTATTGCAATCTGTGAACTCAGGACCATTTTCTGGAACTGTACATTATTCTGAACAGACAACAAAGGGGTGGGAGGAAAAAAGGATGCCTGGCTAAATACATCAGTTGGTATACCAGCAAATATACCAAGCCCATTACATTAATGCTTGCCTTTTGGGTCAGCCATTCGTCAAACACTCTTGATTGGCAGATGCTTGAATTCATTCTGCCCCTTCGGTAAAGAGTTTTGAGAAGTCCTTTCACAACAGAGACCGTGCAGCTATTCAAAACACTACTTTATGGAGCATACGTAGAGAACTTATAAAATTTTAGATGTTGCCTCCTCTGAGAAACGGCCCACGTACCACTGGCGGTGTTCCTCTTTAGCTCATGAGTAGATACAGAGCGCAAGGAGACAGCAATGGCCACTAGAGTTCCCTCCTTTTAGCGCGTGAGCGACTGGGCCATAGAGAAGCTGCGAGGACGGAGGAGCTTGGTGGCAGAAACGGACTTTGCTTTCGCCATCTCCTTCTCCTTCCTCGTACTCCCTCACTGGATGTTGGCCTGTGCGATGGAGATTATTTCCTGGATTTCCCGCACCATCATGATGCGTGTGAGCATGTGTTCCAGTTGCTCGCTCGTGATTGGCTGAGTCGAGTACCATATGGGGCTGTTCGGGGCCACGACAGGCTCTGGCGTCAGGTAATAAGTGTCGTTCCGGCCTTTGGCAGTCTGAGGGCTGAGCATCACAAGCACAGAGGGGGAGAGAGAGAGAGAAAGGAGAATACATTTAGAGATGCGGGACCATCTCAAATCCAAACCCGCTCACCACAAAAGACATTTTAACAAATGATCACATGTCAAACGCATGCCTTAATGCATAAAATCAAATAAAGAAGGCTTATTTAAACACTCTGATTCAAGTCTTATGTCACAAAAAAAAAAAGATGAGCCATATAAAAAAAAGCATGTGTATAGATAGACAACCACTGAATGGGAGGAGGCTTACGATTTAAAGAGGTAAAAGTCGTAGAGTTTGATGGGGCATCGAAGTGGGTTATCTGGATCCTCAGCTTGCTCCGCATACATGTCATCCGTCACTATGAATCAAAGAGCCCAAAAAAAAATTGATGTTGGGTATAATTATGCGGGCCTCATTCCCCAATTTCCCCCCCAATCTCATTCCCCAAGACTTGTCCCTACGTTTACATCAGATCCATGATGTGTTTTTAACCACTGAATTATCAGAATCAGAAATACTTGTTACAGTTGCAATCATTCATGTAAGCATAAACACTAATATTTAAAACAAATAGAAAATTAAAATATGTACATGTTTATAAATTATTGATATAGTAAAAAGCAAAATGGCAATAACTGTGATAAATATGAAACATACAGTATAAAGCAGCACACATTTAAATTATTCACAGCTATGCTCTTATAATGATGCACCTCTTGAATTCTTGTAAACTGAACAAATCCCAAATAAGAAAACACTGGTAAACATCAGAAAACTGTAAAGCGGGTTTTAAGAAAAAAATATCTTAAGAATGGTTGGTGAACAAGACCCATCCATTTTGAGCACAGGAAAACCAAAATACACAATAAATAAGAGCTTTAGTAAGAAAGAAGAACCCAAACACAAGAGCTTAAGACCTTCAGAAGTTTCACACCTTTCTGACCAACATGATGGGAGCCTACACCCTTCAGGTAGCGGATGCTGGTGCTCTTGTCTTTCGGATTGGCTGGGTTCTTCTTGGTGTGTCTGAGCACTTTGGAGAAGGCCACTTTCATATGCTGCTCCACCGTGGTCAGGTGAAAGTACCTAGAAAAGAGACAGCTGCCTTTAGCCCAAGTTCTGCAGTGGTCCGCCATTATTCAAACCAGTACTATGCGGTCTGGCTAGTGTTGGGTCATAGGAAATTGAGAAAAATGGATGTGAAAGACACAATAACTTACTTGGTGTTGAAGTACATTAGCGTAGTGAGTAGAGTAGAAGGAGAATGTGCTCCTAGCTGTTTACACTCCCACAACATCTCCTCGGCCACATGACTGGGGATAATATAACCTGAAATGAAAAGCAAAGAACCATAGATTACTGACCTAAAGGTTACCAAGAAGCCATACAGATCCACCACATTGAAACTACTGGGACTTCCAGTCTGATGATGCAGTGATAAGATGCTTTTGGTCTTCTAACCAGCATTTCTTTCAGCACACCTACAACGCATGCCCGATTTCTTATGCACTACTTACCTAATGGGTGGATACTTGGCCTCCACTCTTCCAGTATTTTGTGTAAGCACTGGGAGAAGCGAGTGTAGTACTGATCCGAAAAAATGTCGTCCACTCTGCTGTTCTCAAACATGTACTACAACAAAAAAATGAAATCACACATCGACAAATCAAAAAGTGCTATTTTTAAATAAAAAGAAGAAAGGGGAAAAAGGGGACAAGGCACAGACAACACACCTTCTGTATGCATAAGAAGATGTAATAAAGCGCATCAGGTTCAAACAGCTCCCCCTCTAAGCCACGAGCCTCCTGGGTCATCAGGGCTAGAGCCACATTGAGCTCAGCCACAGAGCTGGAGATGAGGTCCTCTCGGAAACGCAGGGGTTGACGCCCTACAAGGAACAACAACAATAATAATAATAATAATAATAATACAAATAAACATTCAAATTTGTACTGAGCATTTTTGATTATGGTCTTCAAGAGAAGACAACATAATAAGCAGGGATTCATTGTTCACTCACGGCCGATCGGTGCAAGTTTGTTCTGTTCGTTCTTGTCGAGCTCTGCGTTTTTGCGCTGTACCCAAAGCCTCCAAATCTCTAGACCTTCTTCTGGTTTTAGAGTGTTTGGAAGGAGCAACTCAGGAGGGGCTTCAGCTTGTGGCTCTGCCTCTGCCTAAGGAGGGAGAGAGGGAGGGAACAAATGAGGGGTCAGTGAAGGCCTTAGTTTTCTTTCAGGGTAAGTAAGCAACTTGCCTTTTATGAGGGAAAACACATTGGGTAAACTTCCAGAACAACAACAATGAAACCTTATTCTGATTTTTTCAATGTTTAAAAGGTTGAACACCATGCTTGAACTATGCCTGGACACTCCCAATCCTAGAAAACAGCTCGTCAGTTCCATCAATGTAACATCACTTGTCTATGTTTTACCTCAAACTCTAACTGAAGCGTTATATAGATAATTCATGAATTCTAAAGACAATCTTTATTTGGTCCAGGTAAGTTGCATTAGAGCTAGTGCAAAACTTGGAACTGTGGTGGATGTCCAAGAGCACTGAATTATAAGGGTGCCCACAACTCAATTCCCAATGAGAATGACTATTTACCTTCACTGTTGCATAATCTACTAATTATAATGCAGGGAGGCAGAAAGACGTTTTGGGAACTGATCAAATAATGCACCTGCATAACATCACACATCTGAGATGCACGGGTCACATTTTGCAATACCACAATATATATATTTTATCCAAAGTTACATTCCTACCAGTGCATTCAATTAATAAAAATAGTAGACTGAGCTGGTAAACTGGTAAAGGTTACATGTGACAAAACATATCCACTGATTTCTGCTCCCCCTCAGTGAGAATTGCTGTAAATGTCTAAGAGACTGACATATATACACAGCTTGGTCTGTTGGTAACATGTAAATTAGCCATGTTTATCACTTGGATTTGGCACGGTCAGCCAACTTCCTTGTGATAAGCGCAGAATTTAACCAGTTTACAAGGACCGCCCAAATACACATTTTCCATCAACACACCCCAGCTTCTAATCCACGCCCATGCAGCACAGACTAACCTGTAGATGAAGCTGTTGTTCCTGAGCCTCAGCTTCCTGGCCGTGCTGCTGCTGCTGGGGGTCCCATATGTGCAGTGCCTGGGTGGTGCCCGAGTACCCTCCCCCTACGGTTTGTACCGCTACTGGGATGTGGATGTTTCCATTCATAAACTGTGCTGGAAAGAGTGAGTGCACCACTTCCTCCTGTGTGGTCACTCCGGCACCAGACACGGGCACAGCAACCGCACCAGCTGCCTGAGCCACCATCTTGTCCTTATCTTTATCCTGCGAGACAGGTGAGGCCTGCACCTGCACTGTGCTGTAGGCCTCTTGTGGGATAGCGATGTGGGCCACACCCTGCTGCTGCGGGGCCGAATACACCGGGATGGTCCATGTTTCTCCAGCCGGGCCCGTGATGGTGCCGGTGGCGCTGTACAGGTGAGTGCTGTCCACAGTCAGCAGATCAGGCCGGAGCGACAGGTAGCCCTGTTGTTGGCCCTGTGGGATGGCCAGTACTGTGGCCAGCTGTTGGCCCTGGGGTAACGAGTATGACACCACGGTGGGGACATCCACTTTGCGCTTCTTGGCCGGCTGCAGGACGGCTGGCGAGGCTCCTGGTCGGCGCTCTGCCTCGCGAGGAGAACCCTGTTGCTGTGGGGGAGACAGCGCCTCCACTGTCTGGATCTGGATCTGCTGACCTCCGGCTACCGCTGCCACCAGCTGTGCCTGGAGCTGATACAGATTATGCACATTTTACTTGCATACATTGTATTTATTTATGTTTTTACATTAGTGTGATTATGCCATGTGCAATGTACATCCACAATGCTTAGGTATATGAGCAAGTGTCTAGAAGCTCATGTGAGGTCAAGTTCAACAAAAAGGGCCTTCAAGAAACAGCAGCAATGCTGTATTTGTTCTCCCATTAAATCTACACACATTTGTATAGTTTGTATGCTGTACCTGTTGTTGCTGTTCCTCTGTAAGCTCTCCCTGCTGCACCAGCTGTGTTGTAGTGACTCCTTGTAGGTGCTGCTGGGTAGGAGACGCCACCTGCAGCACCTGACCAACCGTCTGACCCTGCTCACCTTGGATCTGTACCTGGGGAAGGAAAAGAGAAAATGTGAGCATGAGAAAGAGAAACCTTAGAAATGCATGGTACCAGATTTAGTTTAGATCTGATCAAGACTTCACCTCTAGGATGTATTTATTGTTGTCTAGAAGCGCAAGGTGAGGTGCTAGAGGTACAGGTCTCCATTTTATCCATTATACTGCATTAGTAACCATTCCAAAATAACAACTGTAACTGTCAATTCTCCTACATTTTATAAATGCTTACGTATCAGCATCAGCAGATACAGTCACATCCAAAAGTATTAGTATTAGCAAAGTCCATTTATAATTATTTTTTGGCTAGTAGTTGATGACACTGCACTTAAGATCAAAATATGAACACGACAGTAGAATTGAAGATATCTAGATGTGTTGAACAACTTGACTGATGTTATCCAATACTGTTAGAGGAGACTGTATGTACTTTAAAATATTGCATATAATTATACAGCCACAGTTTACACTGCTGTGCTCATACCACACCCAGAAATCACAACACACTAGAACAGCAACAGTACATTAAATACTCAAACGCACTCTCTGAGCACTGGTGCATAGAAAGTTTGTGAACGCACAAGCCAAAGAAAGGCAATCTGACCTGTACTTGAATCTGCTGCTCAGACGCCTGCTGCACAGCTGCGGCCAGCTGTGGCGAGATCTGTGCAGACGTCACCTGCACCTGCACAAAACACACAGTCAAGATCATCACCTTTGGCTTTGCAGAGCAGCCCAGTGTGCCTCTTTCAAAGGAATTAGGCTAAATCACTTTTTTTTTTTCCTTCTCACCGGGCACGCCAGCTCCAGCAATGACCCTGCCACCTCTGTGCTGTCAGTGTAGATGCAGTTGGCCCCCTGTTGGTAAACCATGGTGGTGGTAGTGCCACTGGTCTGCTGGCTGAACTCCTGCAGGACTTCAGGACCTTTGGTGGCCAGCGACTCCAGAAACTCCTTCATGCGGTGCTGAGGCACAGTCCGCGCCTTCTGACGCACATACTCGTCGAACGAGATCGCACCGCCTTCGATCGGCTCATTCATGACAGGTCAATCCACCTTGCACTGACAGAAGCCTAGAGAAAAAATACAAAATAATAATAATAATAACAATAATAATAATAGAAAAACCAGTGTTATGACATGTATACACCAGCAAACCATAGTATTGAGGCAAAGCCATGAAACGATAAAAGCAAAAAAAAGAGACGGGACCACCGAGTGATCATTCAGACAGTCTTACAAGTAGCTCCACTGATCTGTCACGGGTTAAGAATAGTATGCAACCTCAGTAATGTCATTTTCCCCATCTCACAGCGGACCACCCTTCCGCTGCATCATCTGTTATTCCCTGACAAGCCTTATCACGCAACACTGCTATGGAATATTCTACTAAAGATAACCACAGTCACCTCCATCTGTCATGCCTATGTAGCCTATACTACATAACTACATGCACAGTGCAGAATACCATGCACAAACAAACTAGCCCCTAGGTTTGCTTTTTTAAGATGAACGCAGCCTTTAACAGGACCAAAGCAGGAGCAGACAGGGCAGGGAAAGAGGTCAGACACCAACCGTGCTGCACTTTGGACCAATCTTTGGAGTCTTTTTTTGGCCAAATCTGAACCCACATGATTCTTTATTGGACAGGTCGGTCGTGCCCTTATGTAACTAACACTGTAGTGCACTAAAAAGTTGCACTACTTGTGTGAACTATTTAGGTGCATTAGTAAGACCCCCAAAAGTATTAGGGTGGGTAAACAGTAGCTATGTAGAGGTGTGTATTGACCTATGCGGTGCACGTATATGCAGCTAGCTAGCATACTGAATCCTACACAATGCCTCACTGGACAAACCATGGATTATTTGGATGCACCAAGGCAATTATTTCATGACCTATTGTAGCACACTATATAGGGAACAAGGAGACATTTGAGATCCAGCCGAATCTTGGAGAACTCTTGGAGAGCTCTCCAGCTTCCCTTCACATTAGGGCATCCCCTGCCTGGCTGCACGAACCGATCGAAAGACTAATGTTAAAAACGCATAACTTTTAATATAATCGCCTTTCTTTCTTTATATGCAGGTAATAAATAGAAATACACCTCTAATAACGTACACGGCCCCTTAGCTAGCTATATATATTAGCTAGTTGCCCGTGGTCGACAAGGCAACGCTACAAAGCAGCTAGCTATGCTATGCTATGCTACAGCTAACTAGTGCTGCCGTATTAGCAACCTAGCTAGCCTGTAGGCTAACGTTAGCTGGCTATGCTTGTGAATAAAATCTCAGTCAGTCCACAAGCCTCGGGAATTCATTTATAATGTGGAAATTAATGCTTTAATCATGAATAAAATAGATCAAACTGCTTCAAACTGGCACCCACATTTCGGTTAGCAGGCTGGCTAGCACAGGCAGCTCGGCCGCGCATCTTGCCATGCTACCTTAAATAATACCAAAGCCAATTTCCGCCAAAACACGCCGTTCAAAAAACAAATCCCCACCAAAGCCCAGATATAATCCTTACACCGCACATGTGGCCTGTATCTGTCTGGAGATACGGAGCTAGAACCGAGCCAAAAGCTCCTTTTTCTCTTATTTAGGAGCAGCAAACAATACCAAATAAATGACGTGACGTGTTGCTTGTTGTAGCCGCACATTAACCCACACCATTAAACCGCGCCGCCGGCTCGCCTGCAGAAACTCCTACCGTGTTAGGAAACGGAGAAACGCGGTTCCCGGGTCGCTCGTTCGGGGGAAAAAGCCCTAAATATATTTTTTAGATCTATTTTTTAAAACAAATCTATCTTTTTAAGAGCGGCGGGCTGACGGAAGTAGGCCTCCTGTGAAAGTGCGGGACCCCGGACTGGCGTGTTCGGAGAGCGCCGCTTCAGTGGAGGCGGGGAAGGGGCTGCAGCTCCCTCTTCAGGCTGCACTGCTGCTCAAAACACACACACTCACACACTCACTCACTCACTCACATCCCGAAATAATCAGCACTTTTAGTTTATATCTTATTTATTCGTTGCCCTGAGATAATATCACTGGCATGAGATTTCAGTGGCCGGAAGTATTAATAGATATAAGTAGATACGGGCTGTGCATTATTATTGGGTTGTTTATTTTTAGTGGTTTGTACTATTTTATAGTATTCGCTTCATATTCGGTTGTATTCTGTCTATTATAACTATTACTATTATCAGTATCGGTCGGTGGTTTCTTCTGCATCATTTGCATCCGTTCAGCAGCTGCATGAGAAGCATAATATGAATACGGTTAACATTTGGCCTATAAAGCAGCAGCTGTCTTCAATATTCACGCATTAAACTGTCCTAATCTGTAGGTTTTGTAATTTCCCATTTGTATGTGATTCCCCAAAGTGCGCCGTTTAGCCTAATTTTGGTGTGCATGTGCCTTTAAGTGGGGCTGTATTTGCTCCAGTCCGCCTTAAAGCGCTAGGCATGTGTGTGTGAGGGCCTCCCCCTGCTCGCGCTGCAAAACGCTGCCTGGCTGAGCTCTTAAGGTGGACCGACGGATTTGTGTAATGCAAGTGCACTCCGTATAAGCAGCGTGGCCTACGAAAGAGTTAATTCCCACGGTCTATCCCTTAACCCTACAATGACCCCAGCCAGAAATTTTGTCAAGCAGAAGTGTATGAAAGTTGAGCCTGTAGTATTTTAGCTCACCACCAAAGCATTTACTAATGTACTAATTCCTTTATTAGTCTAATTACACTTCATTCACACAAGACACATCTAATGTGACAACCGTGTATGCAGAACTATCTCAAAGTTTCAGTTTTGTACTGTATACGGCCCTGTTTACGTCTCACTGCTGATTTCGGACATAGATAGCATAGCATAGATGTGCTACAGATAGGCTACAGCTTAATACTAAGGGGTTCCTTTTAAACCTCCTTTTTGGAAAACTCTGTATATAATGTATTTGTACATTACATTTATTTACATTTATGGTATTTAGTTGACACTCTTATCCAGAGTGACTTACAAGGTTACTCGTATTACAGCGATGTGTTAGGAGTCTTGCCTGAGGACTCTTATTGGTGTAGCACAGCATAGTCACCCAGACTGGGAATCGAACCCCAGTGTCCTACATGGTGTGGTAGCTCAGAGTCAAATAGGAGACACTCTTTCTTTCCTACGGTTTAAACAGAGGCAGGCAAAATGCAGCATTAGGCCTCTCGTCGGTGGTCATCCATGGGTAAGGATCTGAACCCCAGTCTACCTCATGGAGGTTTTTATTGGGGTTACCCACTTAAAAAAAATACACCACCTGCTATATTATATAGTGAGCCAAAAAAAACCCAAAAAAAAACAACATATTTAAATATGTTTTTAGTCCCAAGAGGTCTGTTATTGTGAGAACACCAGCAGTGGCATACATTAGATTTGAATGTGTCCTTATTAATAGCATTAATACCATGTTTTCATGGAGCACAGTCACGATACAGTACAAAAGTCAAGTCAAGTCAAGTGGGTTTTATGGTCATTTCAACTACATACAGAGTTCACAGTGAAACGAAACCACGTTCCTCCAGGACCATGGTGCAACATAGACACAGTGCATACAGAACACAAGTGCAACACAATACAGTACAGACAGAGAATAATAAATAATTGGCGGTAGTGTGCAAATTATGCAGTGTGTAATAAATATTGAGTCCAGTGAGGTAGTAAAGTTATTAGTGCAAATGCTTGTGCAAACATGCTTCCCATTTTATCTGGGGTAAATGGTTGGAGAGAGAGAGAGAGAGAGAGAGAGAGAGAGAGAGAGAGAAACAGAAAAGACATCAGTTCAGAAGTTGAGTTGAGTTGAGAAGTCTGATGGCTTGGGGGAAGAAGCTATTGCAGAGTCTGGTCGTGTTGGACCGGATGCCGCGGTACCTTCTTTCCCAGACAGTTTTTATCCACAAAGTTGGTTACACACTGAAAAACCTGAAAATGATTCCTCCTCCACCAACACTCCACCAGTAATAGGTTCCAGTATCTTCCTGGAATCCACCAAACCCAGACTGGCCCATCAGACTCACACCACTAAAGCTGACGCTTGGCATTGTGCATAGTGATCTTGGTCTTGTGTGCAATTGCTAGGCCATTAACCCACTTTGTGCAGCTCCCGGTGCCTAGGTGGCCTTCAGAAGTGTGGCTACTGTACATTATTAAAATAATCATATCAGAATATTATGACCACCTCTGGTGTGGAATGAACTGGGGCCATTCTATCAGCTCCACTCACTATATAGGAGCACTCTGTAGCTCTATTTTTAATTAATAATTACAGACTGTAGTTCATCTGTTTCTCTGCATGCTTTGTTAGCCTCCTTTCACCCTGTTTGCCGTTTATGGTCAGGACACCACAGGACCATGTAAATAATGTACAGTAGCCACACCCCTGTAGGGCACCTACAGTAAGACAGCATATCTGCAACCAAACAGATATAATATAAGAACTGACACAGGTCACAATAATTCCAGAGTCAGTGCTTTGTCATGATGTGCAAACAGGCTGGTGAAGTGCAAAGCTAATAGTCTTAAAGAAATCCTTTAAACTGAGCAGATTAGCTCTCTGCAGCTGTGAGCAGATCAGAAAGCAAGTGATAAGGAAAACAACACAACGGGACAATGCCTGCCTTTGTTGGACACTACAACTCTCCATCCATTGCAGCTCCAGGATCGTATAGCTCTCTTGAAATGATTATTGAGTATTGCTGCAGCACCTGACGATTACTAACCTACATTGCAGAAGCTGGTTCTAGGGCACTGATCTCACAAAACATGAACCAGATGGTGGAAAGATTACGGCACAACGTCAGAGGGACTTCAATCTAAGCATCAGTGCAGAGACCGAGGCAGTGACATGTCATATTCAGGCTTCACTCGGTGTCTGATTTTACGAACAGATCAGAATCTGTCTACAATTTGAAGAGGTCTGCAACTCTCAGGGACTGTCGGAGCAGCTGTCAGATCCTCAGGTGAGTACAAGTGTTGATAAGGGTTGACTCAGGTTTTCTGTCTAGGAATTTTGTCTATGTCTTCGGCTAAAGCTCAGCACCACTGTTCTTGGTCAATTTTACTAGGATGAGCTGGAATAGCCTCAGCTCTGATGTTAAAGTTTCACACAGACACTTTTTTTTAACAAAATAGGTGCCAAAGGTTTTTGTTTTTGCAACAATGCCATAGAAGAACCACTTTTGGTTCCCCAAAGATCCTTTTAATACTTGGTTCTTTGAAGAAACAGCTGCAAATGATGATGTATGAGTGTGAAGAACCTTTCTAAAGTTTGAAGAACCTCCGTATAAAGATCTGCACTCTTAAAAAAAGGTGCCATAAAGGGTTCCTTGAGCGAAGCCATAGCAGAACCTTTAGAAGAATCATGATTTGTTTTATTTTGAGGTGTTAAGACCATTTTGAGGTTCTAGACCAACATAAGTGCTCTGCCTAAAACATTTACATTACTGTGGAAGTTCTTTAATCTTCAGAAAGGTTCTTTATACTCACAAACAACCAAATTTGGCACTTTTCTTTTAAACTGATGTACCTAGAACCATGCATCCAAGCCAAGAACCACTTAAGAATCTTTTAATAAATGCTATATCCCTGCTTCTTACATTGACCATGTCCACAAATAATTCTGAAGTCAATTTACTGTATATTCCCTACTCATATACTGTGCCTCTTCACTTATCCTGGCTTCCATAGGATATGGCTGCTTTCAGAAACTCCCAGAGCCCAACAGCTTGGCTTCTGGCTCTGGTGTTAGGATTGTCTCTGCTCCAGCAAGCTGCTGTTGCATTTGTTGGAACAGCAGGTAGCTCAGACTTAAAGACGTCCTTGGGTCAACATAAGTCAGGCCTGGCCTCCAGCACCACTCAAGACAATCAACAAGCTCCTGTCCCAGTTCAGCTTTCAACTTGGACTGAAAGAGGAGTTGATGGGCCCTCCAGAGACTTGTCACTGCCTCTTCAGCTAAACACAGGCCCCACTGATGGCTCTGGAGATGGAAGTGGTCTTAGAGAGAACGCAGAGGCAACCAGAGGTAGAGCACCATCTGCTGGTGTGTTGGAGATGAACATGTTTGTCCTAAGTGGTGAGGAGGAGCGAGATTTGGAGGACAGTGCAACAGACCCCCCTCCTCTCCCCGCTGTTCCACAAAGGCTCATGCAGGGGATTATCCATGATGATGATCAGGATATGATGATAATGAAAAGAAACGAACCCGGCTTTCCGCAATCCGTGTCCACGTTGCCTGCTCAGTCTGCTACACCTGCTCACAGCACAGCAGCTATGAATAAAAACAACACCAACAGCTCAACAGTAGCAGCAGCTATGGATAAAGAAATGACTACCATTAGTATGCTTGTAGACGTCCCAGCTCTTGATGGCTTTTTACATGACAAGGGAATCAGCTATACAGAAAAGTTTGAAGAAGCCCCAGAGGGAAAACAGCGCACATTTACAGCAAGCTCCACTGCTGGAATTCAGGCCTTAGGGAGCACCTCCAGTTCTGAACTCCAGTCTATTGCTGACCAGTCGCCACCTAAAGACATGGAGTTTGTCTATGTTTCAGCTAACAGGACAACTGAGGGGACTGTTTCTGGTTCCCAGACATCTCTAGTGTCCTTATCCTCCACCAATCAATCAACAGAATCAGGTGGGCAGAAAGGTAGAGGTCAGTACAGTAAGTAATCTATTATTAATCATAATTAATATAGCTGATCAACTATATTTGAGGAATTAGTTCTAAATATCTCTCTCTCTCTCTCTCTCTCTCTCTCTCTCTCATTTCAGATGATGACAAGTCAAGATGGTTTGGAGGGATATTCGGGCCGATCACAGACAAAGGCCTGTCTGATGCCTCAGGTCCATGTGCGCTTGGTTTAGGCCCTTGTGTGTTTCCCACCAGCCCCAATGGCACTCTCCTGCAGTGGGAGGATTTGCGTCGCACCCTGGCATTTGCCTGGGAGCTTCACGTCTTTGGTTCTGCTGTCTTCTTCTTGTTAGTGGTGGGCGGAGCTTTCTGGGGTTTGATTGGTGGATCTGGCATATGCCAACCCTTTTGTGAAGCCCTCACTCTGGCAAATGCTTTGCTGCTACTGGCAGGTTTGCTCAGATTTGTTCAGTTTGTGGTCGACCCATACGGTACGAGGCGTGTCCTGCCCCGTCCGGTCCTCGCGGCACTGTACAACCTACCTCTTGCCCTTCTGCTGTGGGCACAGGTCACCCTAGCTCTGCTTGCATTGAAAGGAACACGGCTGAACCTCCTGGCTCCTGCTCTTCAGCGTCCTCATGTAGCTGGGGGGCTAGCCACTTTGCATTGTGCTTCCCTTCTGGTGGCTGATCTTCTGTCCCACACCCTGTCCCCAGCGCTACCCTTAATGCTTCAGACGCTCTCCATCTGCTGGGGTCTTCCGCTCTGTTTGGGAATCCTCTTCCGGGCTCTGCCTCCACTTAGGCCGGCTGCCAGAACCCCTATCCCTAGATGGGGGGCCTACAAGCGTGTTGAGGAGCGTGCCAGGCGGGTTCTAATCGTTTGTGCCCTGCTGGGCGTGCTGTGTTGCACTCTACAGATCCATGGCCTGCTCTGGATGTACGGGCTCCTCGGAGACTGGCGCCGGTTCGGCTGGGGTTGGTGGCTCGGGCAATTCTGGGCACGCCTGCTGGAGCTGTCCTGGAGCTTTTCAATGCTGTTGCTGGGATCACGAGCCTTCTGGAGGCCTAGAGGAGGGCATAAGAGAGGAGATCAAGCTCAAGGGGCTGGTGGAAGATCTGAGAAGAAAACACTGGCTTCCTGCTGGCACAGAGTGTTGAAGTGCCTGCAGGCAAAACCTTGGGGAAGACAAGAAAATGCCTGGGCTGATCTGTTGCCTAATAACTGGGCAGGGTACCAGCAATCTAGAGCAGATATCAGGAATTTGGTGATTGAGAACTTTGAAGGTCCTGTAAGTGCTAGCATGAAGGACAGCCATGCTAACAGTACAAGTCATAGAGCTTATAGTAACAACAACTATGACTCTCAGTCAGCTCCTCGGTGGTCTAATGGTCTGGAATGGCAAGAGCGTGACTGTGTCTTGTCTTTAATCGAGTTTGACTTATGTCCTCCCTCTCCAATCGAACTTAGACGAAGCATTGACAACGCCTTGCATTTTGGCCACCTTTTGGGGAGCATGGGGAGCCTCTTTACCCCTCCGCCTCCTTCCTGGACCCAGAGTGAGGCGTCCACAGCAGCTTCTGGTAGTGATTTTGCAACACAAACGACACCCACCCACATAGCTTACAGATGGGCTCTGGACGCAGGCTCAAGCCCCATCTCTCCCCAGCGCTTCAGGATGGCGCAGCAACCCGAGTTGGCAGTGCTGGATCCAGAAACCTTCCTTCCGCCGGACATTACCAGTGAGAGCAGGCTGTGGGAGAGAAATTCTGCAATACCAGCTGTTAACGAAGATGGTGACTGGATCAGCATAATTAGTGGTGATGATATCACTAATCTCTGAACTGCTAGTTTGTTTCATATCCAAACCATGAAGATCATGTATGCAAATACTAATGTAGTACTGACTGAGTACTGACGAATCAATTCTAGGTTACTGTGCAATTCTACCAATGTATATACATCCCACAATGTTTTAAGAGCACTTTATTAGGTACATTCTTTTCTCAATTCCCAGATTGATTTGTGTTAAAGTTGATAGTCAACAGTGATCTTCATACAAGCATAATTGTGTAAAAATTTAATTTTATCAATGTACATACCTCCATAGTGTGAGACTAACATGTTTAACAAGCACTTTACGAAAAAAATGTTTTTTTGTTCTTAATTCCCACACTTTTTTGTGACCAAAGTTGACAGCAGAGCTTAATAAATGTTTTCTTTCAACCTATTTGTGGTGGAATTTAGTGTAAATTTAAGTACAAATGTAATGTAAATGTAGTGTCATACATCTATTTACTGGATATCCGGTGTTTGAGCATATCTTTACAGACACTATTGGAATATATATTTAGAGCTACACCATTTTTATGACTATTATGTTTTGCTTTAGTTGCTAAAGAAAAATATAAATCATTAATAATAAATAAATATTAAATATAAAATCATTATTGTATTATAACAATGATGGTCCTACACAACTTCACCGTGTTCAAATAATCAGTGCCAATATTTTAGTGAATAGACGTTAAATAAGTGCAAAAAAGTGATATACTGCAAAAAAAGCATTCCAGTATATGATTAACCAGTTTATAAATTCATGATGTTCTAGAAATACTAATTATTCAATAAAAAAAGATGATTTCCTTTATAATATTATATTTAAATCTTCATGTAAAATGTATTACTGTATATAAAAAAAGCATTTTTATGACAAGTAAACTCTTTTAAACAGGAGTGTATATCTAAGTCGGATGCTTTCCACCCTAAAACAGACTAAAAGCAAGTAAGTAAGTGTATGTCTACATCGGTTTACCTTTACTTACCTTGAAAATCTTCTACATTCAGTTACATTCAGCTTGGTTGTAACAGCACCGGTTGCACTTTCTTCATAAAATGGAAAGTAAAAAACATAGGCTTTATATACAATCAGGAATCTTATATTAGGGTTGGCTTAGTGCATGCAAAGTCAAGTACTGTGTTGGGCCATCTGATCAATCGGCTAGAGGGGCATGAAGGCCCCCTATCAGCATTAGGCTGTGAAGCACTGGAACAGTGTTCTCTGGAATGACAGAGCACCATCCAAATTTCCTTTGGGAGGAACTGGAGTGGCTAATCATCCAACATCAGTATCTGACCCCACCCTGCTGAAAAAGTAATACCACATGGACCAGCATGGGCATGAATTCCATGCTGGCCTAAGCTAATTTCTGCAAGCCTGGTGTTGGCTGACCAGTGATCAGCATTGTAGCATTCCAGAAACTATAGTCTGAATGCAATACAATCCTCACTGCAGTGTTCCAACATCTACTGTAAAGACTTCCCAGAAGAGTAGAGGCTGTTACTGCAGTAAACTGGAGGCAAACTCCCCCAGGATGCTCTTCATGCAGAAGAAACGACGAGCTGCTGTTTACAGTCGTCTGGTGGTAAAGAGGCTACTTCCATCGTCTTCCAGCAGGGGGCAGCACATATGGCCAAAACTGACTGATGGCACCTAGAGCTAACCACAACAGCCGTTTCACGTCCCTCATGTTTTATTTGGCTACCGTTTAACAACCCCATGATCAGGTCACTTGGATGAACACCATTCTCCTCAGGATAGGGGTTCCTAGCCAGGATCCACACACTCAGCTCAAGCATGGAGGTGTAATAATTAGCATATCAGTGGCTAATGTAATGCACAGTAATTGGTTACAGGTGAATCTGATAACTGCACCATATATTCTGACTCGAATGGTCGAACTTAGTCTCAGCAGGCTTATATGTCTATGGCCTTGTTTTGTATCGAGAGGTGCAACACATTAAATAAAAAAAACAACAACGTGAAAATGTGGACGAGAGACAAACTCCATCTCCTGATCGTCGTCACAGCAACGCTGAGCTCAACAGCATCTTGTCTAGACACGATTCCTAGAAAGACCCAGGAGCGCGTGATCCGACCTGGCACGCTGTTTGTAGGCGACCAGGCAAATAAAACCCAAGATGATGGAGCTGCAGGACATCCTGATGGATACCAAGCTGATCAGCCTGAGGCAGAAGGTTAAGTTTGAAGGAATACTCCAGAATTTAATTGTCTATCTTCATTTGGCAAAATTCCAACAGAAGAACAAAACCAGCAGCTTCAGAGGTCTTTCCTTGTTCTCCTAGCTAATATTAGTATGACTTCTCTTGTGTGTGTGTGTGTGTGTCAGTGGGATACCAGCTTACTAGGCTAAAACTCCACCAATTGAAGCCCACTGTGCGGTGTGATAACGACTCTATGACTCTGAGGATGCTGGGAAAGCGAGTACCTGACCTCATGGTCGAGAGAGGTGAGGACTTAGTCCAGTTATCTGTAAAACAGCTGCTGCACCAAGTCAAGTAATGGTTAAGCATGAAAAGCTGGTTCCAGTATCGAATGTAAAGCGGTTTTAACAGGCTTGAAGATGCTTGATCTCCAAAGGTATTGGAAACCTCTTCAGGCCTGCTTCTCATGCCAAGTGTTAAGGCCCAGGATGATGATTAGTTTGAGCCAGACATGGTAACGAAGACTAGCTAAAGCTACTTGAGACTGTAACTACATAAAATGTTTGCTTCTACCCAGCCTTAGGGTGGGCCTAGCTCTTCCCTAATCCCTATGTGTTCGGTGTCTGGGGGCCATAATCAGCTTTCTTGCATACAAGAGCTGAGCGTGGTCTTGAAGCATGGCTGGGCTGGACTGGGCAACCTAAATGGGACGTGTGTGTGTGTTCCTCTTCTGTGGTGTACAGCAAAGCTTTATGTTTCATAGATGGCAAGAACCCAGTGGCGTTATCTGACGTGCCTGCCCACTGTGGCGTCTCGGTGAAGAGGGCACGCAGAGAGGTGTTCCTCGTTGCTAAGTATGATGGCTGCCATGTCACCCAGCAGGTAATGGGAGTTGAGCAGAGGCAAAATGATGGACGTGGCTCTTAATGTAAACTGGAAATCTTTTCAATCTGAAGACTCTGACATGCTTAGTCCATGTGTCTAACCTAGATGCATGCTCTTGACTTGTTTTGTGATTGCAGGGGGATGATTACATCCTGCCATTACGTATGTGGGGAGCTCCAGTGAAAATGGGTTGTCCTGTAGCAGCTCTTTTTCTTTCAGTCGCCTGTACTGTCTCTGCTATGCTGATTCAAACTGGAGTCTCTCTGGAGTCCCTCAAACTGAAAGGTGACCTTCAGAACAGACCTTCCCAGTGAACACCTTCAGAAAACTGTTTGCAGACATGTCTGGATGGTGGCTGGATTCCAAGAAAGCTTTTGTTTTCTAGTGAGTGGAGCATGGCAGCCCCTGGCTCAAGCTTGTGACTCCTGTGGGTTCACCCTGGAGGCTGTGCCCAGTGGATGGGTTGTCACTGCTCCGTATACGAGCAGCTGTTGGCAAATTGAGGTAAAATTTCTATATTTATAGTCTTGAGTGCTGCTTCAGTATTTTGTTGTGCTTTGATGTTCTATCTATCTATCTCTCTCTCTCTCTCTCAGGGTGCTGAACGGCTGTTGTCGGTGATGTATAGTAATGGGGAGTTGACCCTTTCCTGCCCAGTAGCCGCCATGCCTTCACCTGCAGATCAAGAGCTTCCACCAGTACCTCCCTTCTCTTCTGTAGACTACCCTTTCCCTTATGTTGGGCCTGAGTTTTGGCCCTTCTACCCTGGCTATCCTGGTGCTCCTGCCAAGAACCCAACAACTGATCCTGCAACAGTTACAGCTCCCAGTGTTGATGAGCAGTTTTGGCATCCTTATGGCTACGCTAAACATTGGCTCTTTCATCCTGGTGCCCCTCCCAGGAGCCCCACAACTGCTCCAACAACTACTGCCCCAACTACTACTACTGCCGCTGCCACCACCACAACAGTTAAACTTCCCAGTGTTGATGAGCGGTTTTGGTATCCTTATGGCCATGCTAAGCATTGGCTCTTCTACCCTGGCTATCCTGGTGCCCCTCCCAGGATCCCCACAACTGCCCCAACAACTACTGCCACAACTGGCAGTAAACCTCCCAGTGCCGATCACCAGCACTGGTCTCGCTTCCCTTGGCCACCTGCAGCATATGGTCCTTTATTTCCCACACATTCCCAGAGCCCTCCAGTTCTCGGCCCTGCCAGTGAAGTCAGGCAAGCACACCAAATGCCCTGGATGTCCTACCCCCACAGGTACACTGGGCAAGCTCAAAAAGGCTCATTGCCCTGGCAGAACTGGCAACTCCCCGTATACCAAACGCCTGTTGCGCCACATCTACAAACCTCTTCATTGGCTTACCCATCTGCAGCCGCGAGGTACGATCATCAAGGAATGCCACAACTCTACTCGTGGCCAATGCACCATTCTGCTCTGGCCTACAGCCCACCCAAGCAGTCCTCAAAGGATGGCGGGACAGACCCTAAAGTGACCTTGGATCAAGCTTTTGCTAGCCGAGGGTGGAAATCTCTGCTCTATCCAGCTCAGCTTTCCCCCCTTCATGTCAAAGCAGGCCCAGCCTATGGAGGTAGTGACTTGGTCATTGGTGAGACTACAGCCCCAACCAAAATTATGTGAAAATTAGGTCTGTGTAGGCTTCTCCTGTATGTGGACTGCTTGTACAATAAAAAATAATAAAAATAACTGTGCTGTGCTTTTCTTTTCTCATGCATTTGGAGTATAAAACCCATCACGTTACCATGGTGATGACTGCCTAGAATAGTCTTGCCTAGGTGGTAAGCCTTCAGATGAAAGCCTTCAGTTTCTTACTACTTTGCAGGAGCTGCAGGCCTCAGATGCTGTTAACTAGACTGGGTGCATTTGGTGCTCGCGCGCTCTCGCTACCTAATCTAGCCCGATAACTTGGTTCTAACGTGGAGGGCCGAAGTAATCCGTGCAGGCAGCTGACAAGAAGCAAGGGCCAGTGTTTTCAGCTAAGGGTGCATGTGAATGTCACTGGGTAGTGCACAGCATGCTTTTCTGCTGACGTCATCGTGGGAGTGTTTCAACGGAGAGGAATGAACGGTCATCAGCAGCAGCAGCAGCACAATCCTCTCAGGGCTCATGTAAGTTCCTATCGTGCTGTTTTATCGCTCGGCGCGTCGTAAACTCGCTGAAAAGATGTCTGGTCGTGTGTCGGTGGTGCATCTGCAGCTGGTGCATCTGCAGCTGCTGCTGCTGCTGCTGCCCTCGCGTGCTAACTCGACCGACCGACCTCCCTCCGCCTCCTCCCTCCGCCTCCTCCTCGCTGGCTAGCAGGCTAGCTAACGCTACCCGGGTTAGCCAGCGAGCTAGCAAGTGTGTGACTTCGTCCAGCCAGTCTGGATTGATTGATTGTGCCTGTTTATGTAGCTAGCTTAGCTTAGCTTAGCTTAGCTTAGCTAGCTCTCCGCCTCGAAACGAGAGGCAGGGGGTGGAAGCAGCCTCAGCATTTCCGCTCAACTTCCTCGGCAAACTCAAAACACCGATGACAACGACTAAGACAAAGTTGGCTCGCTAAAATGTCCATTAAGTTGTCGTGTCAGGTCCGGTCCCCGTCTCTACAGTCGTCAACCGGTCGTTCTTGCTCGGGCGGTGGTGATAAAGTGCCGGATCCGAGCTTCGAGGTCGAGCTCCAGCCTCCGCTGTAACAGCCGGCGCTAGCGGTTAGCGGAGCAGGTGCCTGGCTAGCGTTAGCCTGCTAGCTAGCTAGCTAATCTACCCTGAACCTCCCTCCAGCCTAGCAGGACACGACTGCCACGTCCAAAAGCCTGACTAACGCAAGCTCTTCATCGGTTTGTGGTGAGCTGTGGGCTTCAGGGAGATGTTTCTAGCGGTTTGGGAGCTCATTTCTGATGTTTGCGTGACATTGTGGGCTTAATTACGGTGCTAGCCAGCTCTGGGCGTAGACTGGCCACCCGGACCAGCAGTTGGATGCAAGGAGGGTGGTCAGGCTAGTCAGCAGGTGACACTGTGGTTCGGTATGATGGTTAATAATAATATTATTATTATGTTATTATTAATGTTAATGTGGTTTGTCACATTTTCAGATCTGGGAGACATCTGTCATGTTATGAAAGCAGGCTTGTTTAGCTAAAATTGCACATGGCCTGATTGCTCAAAGTGATGATTTGTTAAATGTCATTTCCCACTGTCCTTTCTCAATAAGCTCTGACTTGAATGTTTTAGGTGGTACATGTTGCTTAATGTGTCTGCTTGTCTGCTTTGCAGCATGTGATGTTCAGCTGCAGCGTATGAGGTTAGCTGACTGGAGAGGCAAGACACCCAACCCACCACCCTCGCCTGGATCGAATGCCAGTCATCGTCTATGACCTGAAGAGATTATTTTGGATTACCCCCTTTGGATTAACTCCCATCATCTTTCTATGTAGAGACGACAGGGCGGGCAAACTGATGAATGGGCAGAGGTATGGTGGAGTCGCTTATGACCGACCGTCACAACACTGAGCGTTGGAGAAGGCTGTCTATCATCTGACCTGATTTGGATATAGACTTAGTGTCTGTAATATTCCTCCTTAGAGTAAGGAACATGTAATTACATTGCAATTACATATTTCATACTCACTGTTGTCTGATATTTCTGGTATTTCCGCTTATGCTGAAAGAGTGAGAGCGTCCACTCACATAAACAAACACACACAGACACCCTGATCTCTGGTATGACCTTGCAGAGCTGTGTGAGCCTGGGGAGGATACTGATGGGGGAGACCGAGATGACCCGTTTCATCCTCAGAAAATACAACCCACTTGAGTGTGTGTGTGTGTGTGTGTGTCTGTGTATGATGTTGCATGCATTTTTTTCCATCAACTACATGATGGAAGTGTCTGATTTGCCCGGACCCTGAGTTAGACCCTGAACCATTGATGCTAGTTCTTTCGTTTACCTTCTTCATAGCTCTCCAGTCTGATGTGGCAGTGCCTTAGGGTGTTCTGGGCGTGTTTGGGTGGGTGAAGCTGCTGCCGTGTCGCATACGCAAGCCGTGCGGCGTGTATAAGTGTGACACTCCCGCTGTTTATCTGATTAATCATGCATGGTGTACACGGGCACAACAGCTTCATTGCTTCTGGAGAACTCATGGAGACATGATGGTTCACGTGTGCTGCCGTCCATTGCCTCTAAATCTGACGTCGTATGGCTGACGGATAGGAGTCTTGGTTAAGGACGCTGTGTGAGGCTGTGACTGGAGTTATATTGGTAGGTAGGTCGGTACTCTGAATTTAAGGGCATTTACACACCTACCGTTCATTTGTTCTGGTCTGAATTGGAGCGGATTGCCCTTGGTTTGGTTTGGTTTTGCTCTGGCTTTGTTCTCTCTGCTTATTGGTCAGTCATGTCTGGGGTGGGAGCAAGGAAGGGCCTGTGTTCTGGGTAAGTGCTGCAGATTTCTGTGCTGTTTAACGTGGAGCAATGGCATCTGTTCATAGCTGTAGTAATGTTAAGTATCTGGGTAGTATACCAGGTTAACACCTGGCTGTGGGAGCTGCTTAGCTCAAATTTGCAGAGCACACCTGATAGTTGGGTCAGCTCGATGTCAGATCACGTTCTCCAGGGTTTGTTTGGGACCGGACTAAGACCACCTGTTCTCATCTGCATCCAAGTGCATACTGTATTCACACCTGTCTAAATGAATCACACCAAGGCTGAAAATGAACCAGAGTCCGATTTTACTGGACTAAAAATTGCGAAGGTGTGAAAACGCTCTGAGACTACCTGAAGTGAGTAATCCTTGTTTTCATTTTTTTTAAAGAAAGGCCGGTTAATAAGCCAACGCTTTTTCTGCATCATGGTAATTGCCATGAAATTGATGAATTGATTTAAAATCAACTAATCGATTTTAATCGATGGATCATGACGGGCCTAACTTGATCATTGTCTATTTAAAAAATTGACTTTCCAGAAAGAGAAGCTGAATAGTCAATCCTGACTCATCCCGGCTGTTGACCGCAGGCTGTTTGCTCATATTTGGCCCATTGTTTGTTCTATCATTCAGGTGAAGGCCTCTGGTTTGGCTGGTCCGTGTTTGCCCCGCTGAAGTGATGTGTTCGATTTGCTGGAACTAGAGAGAACTGGTCGCTCTATGGGCATTTAGCTTGGTCATGAATGCACGGCAGCTTAACCACCACAATCTCCATGAGGAGAATAGGGATCTCTTGTATGTTCAACCCAGAACTTTAATACAGCTGATGGGTGACCCCGCGGCAGGCGGGTGTAATAGTATGATGAGCTGAAATGATTTGATGGTGTTGTCGTACCGCAGCAGTGTTACAAGAAGCTATGTGTTTGTGGGAGGAAGCAGAATAAAGAGGATTACAGCAGGCCTGCATGCTTGCTTGCTCGCTCGCTCTCTCTCTCGCGTGCTCTCTCTCTTTCGCACTTCTTTCTCAGACATGTCTTAAGCTGTAGCTCCACTGTCAAGCAGAGCGGACCAAGGCTTTAGACACCTCAACACACCTGGGTCTTGGCTCAGGAGGCTCAGATTCACAGTGATTCTACCTCAGCACCTACCGCAGCATCTCCTGCACTGAGGTGTTTCATGAACATCAGCTGTGCACTTCTAGAATTTGCCGCCAGTGAAAGTGTAGTCGGCTTGGAAAAAATCTTCAGAGGATGTCAGTTTGTTGAGTCTCGCTGGGGAGCACAGGCTGGTGTCTGTTTGGCCTGTGGTGGGGTCAGTGCGAATCCTTGCAGCAGCTGACCCGCACCGAGAGCTCTTGCAGCTGCAGGGGTATACAACTGCAGGAGAACCAGAGAGCACAGCAGGGCCTTCAGCTTCAGGTCTGTTTTGTTCACTGTTAAAGGGGACGTGTCCTGCGTTTTTCTGTAAGTCCACTTATGATATTTATGCAGGTTTATGTACCAAAGACAGTCAATTAGTTTTATGTGACCAGCAATGCAGGGCAGCCAATCAAAACTCTTGATTAAAAAGTGAGAGAACTTCTTTCTGTTTTCTGTGATCCAGGTTGAGGGACACTGTGCAATAGAGTAAGATGCGTTATCTTGGTGCCGTTGGTTTGAGTCCAGTGAGTCTGACAACTGCGTCCATTTTCTTCCACAGCCATTCCTGAACATAGAGCCAGAGGAGGCCAGGCTGGACTGATGGTAAGCAGCACACTCTTATCTCAGTCGCAGTGTCTCTCTCACATCCTCTTTTCTTCTTGCTCTTTTCTCTTATCTGTCTTACACAGAGCTCAGTCTGTCTTCCTCTCGTTGTTTGTTTATCGCCTGCTCTTTCTAAGAAAGACAGTTCATAGCGCTACTGTGTGGGTCGATGTTTTCCCTGCCCTGTGTTCTCCGAAGAGGATGTTTAGCCTTCTTTTACAGGACCTAATGACAACGTAACCTAACACTCTCTCACCTCTGAACACCTGTACGATTAAGTGTTGCGTTGTTTTGCACTTGACGGATAAGAGCGTGGCCGAACGGCTACCAGAGCTGCGCTGTCTCTCCGTATCTTCAGCGAGAGATTGCCGTTAAGTGTCAGGCACCCTGCCTCAGTCCGCTCCAGTTTTCTGGTTAACGCTTCATTCAACCCACATGACTCACTGACACCCAACACACGGCTCTGTCACCCTAGCTCGTGTTCATGCTTTTGTTGTCATTCTCAAGGTTATTTAACAGTAGTTTCACAGTGAATTTCTGCAGTGGACTTCACCAAAGGGGGCTCTCTCTTTCGTTTTTGACGTTAATATTTTGATATCAGTTACGATTATTGTAATTACAGCATTGGCAACCAAATGTCTGTAGCCACTAGTCCATATGTTTGTGCAAAAGCTTCTGGGCCTGGATTCACAAAAGTGGCTTAAACCTTTAGAGTCTGTATGTAAACCCACACTTCAGTTTGTCACTCTCATAACTACACTACTGTTGTAATAAACATTATACTGTAGATTTATAGGCCCTGAAATAGAACCTTGTGAGACTTTAAAAGATATGCTAAACCAAACAGTTGCCAAGTAGTTCACAGTAGTTCCTACATTAGGAGTAATGAAGGATGCGGTTTAAAGGATTCGGAAAATATGAAATTTTCTTATAATATTATTCTTAACTTTATTCTTAAGAAAAGAATTAAGATCAGTTATTTAAATGAGTAATTTAAAGAAAGTTATCTCATTTTTCCTTAAGAAAAAAGTCAAAAACCATTAGTATTCTTTAAATGTAATTATTTTTCTTAACCGTGTGATTTACCGTGGCCTCACGCTGCTCTGACTGTATGAGAACAGAAGGTCAGCCTCTAAAATTTTCTATATAAGGAAAATAGTGGCTTTCCAATGTCACGCCACATTTTTTTATATTCTTCCAAGGACTTTTTCTCAAGGATTTTCTTTCTGTTTGTTTCCTCTACCATCATTTCTAGTTCTTGTTTTTCCTGCATTTTGCACACATTTAATGGAAACATGGAAAATCTTAAGAGAATTATTAATATTAATATTATTAATACCTGACTTAATAAGTCTAAAAGAGAATATTTGATAACTTCATGTTTTTTTTTTCTGAAAAGTGCATGTAAGAACATTCCTATGGACATAGTCTTAGTCTTAGATGCTTCATAAGCTGACCCCTGACATTCACCTAAACACAAGCTTCAATGGAAGAGACCCTGTGAACATTTCAGAAATTCTCATCGCTTGAATTATTTTGCAGTTCTTTTGTCACCTCACCACTCATGACTGTAGACTGCTTAGTAGAGTGTATCCTCATTAATGTAGTAACTGTAGTGATTACGGGTTGGCTTTGAGAAACGCACAGGTTTGGCTTGTTTGTTCTGTGACTTAAGACCTTGCCTACAGGATTGGTATGCCAGTGAGTCACATCCTAATGACATCAGCTGAGGAACCCGACACCTTGCAATAGGATTACGTGAAGAAAAAAAAAAAAAGCCACTCCCTTGTCTCCCGAAGCCAACCCGACGTACTGCTGCTTTTCTTTTAGTTTCAGCTCTCCTGTAGCTGCTGCTTGTGTTCCATCACTCAGTGCCGCATGTCATAATCCATTTTATTTTCCTTCTGTGGTAGACGAGCATGACTTTGAGCCAATCCGCAGATGCATGCACGCTCACAGAGTCCACCTGAGCGCCAGCCTCCCTCCCTGCTTCCTGGCTTTGAATCAGCCTGTCAGAGGGCTAGTGGAGGCGGGGCTTAGTTGGACCCCGCCCCCGTGCTGACCCTCTGAGTGAGACTGGCGTCCCCCCGATGGATCAGGGTGGTAGTGAGCAACCTGGCGCGGAGGAGCCAGACTCTGGGGGTCGAGCGGAGCCGGAGGTGAGCAGGAGGGCTTCAGAGCCCGAGCATGGCCTGTCCAAAATTACCCACAATGCCTTGGAGAACATGGGTGCGCTGGGTCACGGCCTGAAGCAGCTCTTCCAGCCTCAGCGGCGGCGCTCGTCCGTCTCGCCGCACGATGCCGCCGCCTCCGCCGCTGCCACCTCCTCCTCCTCTGCGGGCCCCACCCCCGAGGTCACAGAGGCGGGGCCAGAGTTGGGCGGGGAAGCGCCCGCCACTAGCGCCGCCCCCTCCGACTCTGACCCCCCCGCTTCCGCCCCCCCTGCAGCTCTGAGCCGCGTGCTGCAGCAGATCCGAGGTGCCCCCCCCATGATGAAGAGAGGGACCAGCCTGCAGAGTCGCCGCAGCAAGGCCGGGGGGGGCGGGGAGGCCCCCCAGAAAGGCAGCCCCCAGATCCACAGGCGCAGTACCCAGGAGGCCTTGGTGCAGGCCGGACGCCCTCGCTCGTCCTCAACCACGGACACGCCCAGCAGCCCCGCTCTGGCCGACATGCTGCTGACGTCCGGGTACCACTCCACCGAGGAATCGGACCGAGTAAGTAATAAAAGTCTTTCATGAATCGATCGCTTAGTTCGCTATGACCGAGGCGAGGTCCTTTAATTACAGATAAAGCTTTTAGAGATGCTTCTCATTTTTAATGCTGTAGAAATTCTTCACTGAGCTCAGCACTTGTCTCTATCTTGTGTTTTTTAGGGTGCTAAAACAACGGCCTAGTTTAACGCGGACCAATCAGACCTGTTTCTTAAGTTCAGCCCATTTTGACAGATAAATTCAAACAGCTGAACCATGGTCCGCCAAGCATTACAGGTCTTGGTCCATGTGTAAAAACACGTTTTACGATGGTCCGCACTAAACATGGGAGTTTGACCTCAGATCGATCTTTTCTCAGTGCACGGCACTGCACATATCTGCCTGTTTTAACTTTCGACGTTTGATTTTTGACAGACCGTCATATCAAGCTGCTGCTAATCCTACCGACTGGCGGGCGTTAGGTGAAGCATTCACTTTTACCACAAAATGAATCTTTGATCACTTGGTTGAACTGAATTCAGAGTGACACATAATTAATCCAATTATCATAAAGAAGTGGAGATCAAGTAAGCTTTAGGTTTATTACTCTCTCTGTGCAGATCGACCTGAAGCGGCTCTATGTTCATGCAACATATTGGGACGTAGAGCTGAACAAAATCTGCATATCGCAGGAAGTGCAGAGTCCAATGTTAGTGATTATATCAGAGATGTATTGCTACATATTTGCTGCTTAAACAAAACAAATTCCTCACTGTTCTCATTTTCCATTACCTAAGTACCACAGGCAAGTTATGTCTGTGAAATTCCATTTATTTTACTCCAATTTTGGATCCGCCAAGTGTATTATTAATAACATGACTTGAAATATGACATGAAAAAAAATCCTGTATTGTTTTAATATTGCGAAAAATAAATAATTATAAAACAGTAGATCACGATTCAATAAAATATCATATTACCTACCCCTAGGACTGTGGAAAAGTTCCTTTTGTATCAAGCCAATTGCAGCATATGTATGATCTCATATGCCTTGCATTGCACATCCTGTGATGTGAATACTGTGCATGTGCATATTGTGCGTTGCAATGGCAATGCTGGCATAATACACTGTGCAGCCCTACAGACTGCTTGTATTGCTCCAGTTGTCTAGCCTTTCTTTATGCACTTCCTTTGGTCAGTTCAATATGAAACCAGACCAGCCACATATAAGATGCATCTCAGATATTCACACTCTGGTATGGACTGCAGTAAAAGATCAAGGTGTGACAACAGCCTTAATCTTAGATTGTGAAATTATGAAACCTCCACATAGATAGGGACACTCCATGTCTTTCCTGGAGACCTACTGCTCTGCTCAGTTTCAGTCTCAGTGTCCTACAGTTCATGAGATTCTGGTAATTGGATCATTATTAAAGTCAGCTTGGAATTAAAAGAACCACTTAAAAGTATTAGTTGATGTCCCTGATCATATTAATCTTAAATTGTTAAATTTCCCTGACATTTTTCTTAAAAATGTAGTCTATTGCCTTTCTTTTTAACATGTTTTGATCCTTGATTATGTCACCATGCATCTGTGGATGGGGAAAACTAACAATAACCACTAATATCTTGTTTTATATCCCTCTCCCGTCAGCTTGAATATGCTGAGCTAGGTCAGAGACCCTCCTTGATACTGCTTGATATTATTTGTTTATTGTTATGACTTTGTGGAGTATTTTGTTAATTTTGTCAGCTGTGGTAGAGCAAGGGAAGACGTATAGGATAGCAGTAGATTCCCAGCACTGGAGTTGATAACTGCATTAATCACTAGGAGAACAGGGTGCTGAAATATCATGTCATAAATCTTCTATGTGCTTTGCTTGCATTTCTAGGCGTTTCTTTTCCCTCTGGTCCAGAATAAACATATTATGGGTTTAATGATGGGTTTGATCATTGGCAAATTTCCATTTAAGGTTTTTTTATTTTTGTATTTTTCCCCAACGACAGCTTAGTCTAGGTTTAGATTTAAGAACATTGCAAATATTTGCGCTTATTATCCATGGAATGTTTTGTAGTTTTCCATTAGCACTTTCATAACAAGAGCCAATTAGTAATCTGTCCAGTTAATCCAGTTAAAGGAACGTTTGGTTTATAAAGAAACTAGCGTCCATGCTGTAGTAATTAACATGGGTAATTAAGTGACCTGTCTGGCTCCAACTCTTCTCACAGTATGAACACCTGCATTATACCAGTGCAAACTATCAGTGCTACAGTTGTGGAACTCTGTAGCCTTGTGTTATATGAGGTTTAATGTGTGCTCAGGTTGGCACGTTCTTGGCACGCCCCATTTACTTCCAGTGTTTCTATGCCAGTAATGTCACCGCATTCTCTTTCCTGTAGTCGCTCGCCTGCACGGTCGCATTTTGAATCTCTGAGCCGTGAAATAGAAGATTGTGGTGACGCCAGTGGATTTCGGTTGTGCCCGAGAGTGTGTGTATCCTTGTGTGTCATAGCAGGTTGCCTGAATCTTCTCCCTACTACGAGCTTCTCGGAGAAGCCTCTAGGCTCTGATTATTCCGATTATACTCCAGGATGGATGTGCTGGGATGACAGTGCTCGCAGGTCAGGGAGCTTGTGTGGCGGGTCACTATGTTCTCTAAGCCTTGCTAAATTTAGCTGTTTCTGGGAGCACTCCGGGTCAGTGAACTTGGGTAGGCACTAGTAGAAAATGACGCCTTGTGCACTTTGTTTTCCGAACCAGGACGTAGCATCTGTCTACCTGCGCGGTCTTTTTCAAGTATTTAGCCTCAGGATGTGTGTGCTCATACAGATCAGGCACTGCACTGCTCTTTTATTGTGAAAGTAGTCCCTTTTGTCATGCTGATCAGACTCCCATTTTCCGCCAAGAATATGTCTCTTTTTCTCGCAGCATACCTTGGGCCATGAGCTCCTGGATAAAGCTGTTGTATGAACACATGGTATTGTTGCGTTAGCACTCTGGTTTCTCCAGCTAAGCATGTTTCACAGACATACTGAGGAGTCTGGTAATATGCCCGGGACATTTGACTCACCTGGAACTGCAAAGCCATACTGGAACCAACTAGAAGGTCTGTGCTTCTCCTTACCCAGTGGAATGGCATTCCCAAGTGTTATCTGTCTTTCCAAACTCTATATGTGAGCCACCAGCTCATTAGAGTGGGGGCTGCAATAGTTGGTGCCATTCCTTTATGCCTTACACGATAGCAACCTAAAGCAGCTCTACTTTTTTTTCAGTAATGCGTATAGGCTTCATAGTAGCCACATGACCCGAATTAATTGGGCAATATGTTTGGCCTTGTCTTTTCCCCCTGCGAAGCATGCTGGCTGCCCGACATTCAAGCACTTGGCCACTATACCAGAGAGCTGTCAACGAGCATGTTTGAGGTGAGGCATGGCCTATGCCGACTCAGCTCAGTAAGAGGCTTTAACACTTACCTAATCAAACTGAACTGTGGGGTCTGAGATAACAGGACCAGGGTCAAGGCGAAAAGCCTTTCTGCATCAGACAGGTGTGAAAAAAGAGGCGTACAGTTATATACGTATATCTGCAGGTATTATCAGACTGTTAAGGGTGCTTTATAGTCAAATGACGTAACTGCGGTTGCAGCGTAACAGCAAATAACCATTGACCTTAGTGCTGGGCGGTATGACATTTTTTTTTTTGTACATTTTTCTTCGATTATGATTAATGAGCAGTTATCTAAGCTGCTCAGTTGGCTCGTGTTTGAGTTTTCCACTATGTTTCATCCTCATCACCATGCGTCCCAAACAAACACGTGAGGCAGTGTTTAAAGCCTCGCACACACTTGAACTGAATTCTGAGTTAAAGTTAGTAAAAACGTTGAGCTGTCTGTGAAATAATCTTTGACTGTTATGCTGTTTAGAAACATCAGCCTCCCGTTAATGAACTACATGGGAGAACATCTGGAAATTCATGGTGTCCGGTGGCTCAACTACTATTGAAATACTGAGTACAGTGATTTCTATTCAAAATGTGCTGCACTTCATCCAATTAAGCTAATTAGACTAATTAGACTAATTACACGGTTTGTAATGAAATGGACAGTTGATCATTGCCCTTAAGGCACTGACAATATCCTCAATATGCTTAGAAAAGCATATTGTGTATCACAATAACCACATTTATCACAATGCAGTGGTGGCTCAGCGGTTAGAGCTCCGGGATATCGATAACAGGGTTGTGGGTTCGATTCCCGGGCTCGGCAAGCTGCCGCTGTTGGCCCCTTGAGCAAGGCCCTTACACTCTCTGCTCCCCGGGCGCTGGAGTTGGCTGCCCACCGCTCTGGGTGTGTGTGTGTACTCACTGCCCCTAACACATGTGTGTGTGTGAGTGTGTGTTCACTACCAGATGGGTTAAATGCGGAGGACACATTTCGCTGTACAGTCCACACTGTACAGTGACAAATACGTGCACCTTTATCCTTTTTATCCTTTATGTGATAAAATATCGTCATATTGCCCAGCCCTAGGACATACTCATTAGTGGCCTAAAATGTAAACAGGGAGCCATTTTGGTCTCAGTCACGATGTGAAAAGTTCTAACAGCATTTAAAAAAACAAACAAACAAAAAAGCCCACAATCTACATGGGCAAGATTGCGTCGATTTAAAGACACTGAATGTTGGATTGGATTAATTGCTTAGCCCTAATTGACCCTCTTTTCATAATTCAGTTTTTCTGTAATGAATTGAATAGATTTGTAGCAGAAGCTCTTTTCACTTGCCTTTTGTTGTTGTTTTTTTTTTGTTTTTTTTTAAATTTTATTTAGAGTTTTGGTTGGTTAAAATATGTGTAATGTAGTTACGTCTGTCGTAATTAGTGTTGTGGTTGATCCTATTTTAAAGCTCTTGAATCTCCAAGTTCAGATTCGGTTAGTCATTTTGGAGCGTTTCTATTGGTCTGTTTAATCGTGGAATGTTTGCATATTTAAATAACAACTGCCAGGTTTACATTGTTGCAAGAACTCCAAAATTGAGAGTTTTTAATGTGAAATTGACACTTTATTGGGGGTGACCTCTTAGTTTTGTCATCGCTACACTTATCATGTGTGACGAGAGGGTAAGTAGCTCCTCGAATCACAGTCTTGTGGTACAGACATTGCTTTAAAGTTGCTGTGGTTTAGTGAAAGTGTTGGTATGGTCGTTTGATAATAAGCTAGCTAGCTAGCTATCTTTTGTAGTTTGTGCAGTGTGTTCATGTTAAGGAGTTAGCTTAATGTCATTAAAGTTATTTTTTGTCATTACTTTTTAAAAGGTTTATTTATATTGTTTACCTTGACCTACATTGTCTACCAGCCGATACATTGGTCGGGCCCTACTTTATATAGCGGTTGTGTTACTGAGTGTCATGTGTGCCTGTTCTGTTAGCTAACAGGCTAAATGGGTTCTTGATGCTCAGCTGTATAGCAGATCAAATTACAGCAATATTCTATAGCTACAATTTACCCTCATGCCAGTGGCTGTACAGAGCTGAGAGTTGTAGCTGTAATTTATTTATTTATTTATTTATTTTAATTTCCCAACAGTTAGCTTCTATTTAGCATCTTATAACCTTGCTGCTGCAACCGAACCCAAAGCTATCGGGGTCATGATTACTCAGAGTAGATGACCCACAATGAGTTCAGAGGGGTTACAGCAGCACGAGGACAGACTTTGTAGGACAGGCAAGAGCTTCCATTGTTCTCACAGTAGTTCCCCTCCCTCCCTTCCTTCAGTTTCATTCTGACTAGGCTGATATTACAGCCATCACAGTACCACATCCACCAGTCCTGTTCTGTCCAGTGAATAATTTGCTGTTTTATCAGGTAGTTTCATCTTGGACTTGAGCTAAGGAAGAGCAGAGAGGCCTCTTGCTTTGATGAAAGCATTGGGTTATTGATTTTCCTCAGTGTACTTGGAGAAAGTGAGTTAGTGCTTTCGCCACATTGGTTCAGCTTTACTGGAAGGCTGATGTGTTCCTGTCTTATCTTTGATCAGTGAAGGCAATATTCCTGTTAACTGGGCTGAACCTTTTTTTTGGTGCACGTGCGTTTGTGTGGCCATGTGGGCGGTCATAGTTCATCCCAACCTGAACATATCTGATATGTCCTGATTACCACCTCTCTTCAGATTTTTAGTTAAATCTTCAGTGCAGAGCTTCCATCCGTCTTTCGCCGGGCTGTTCTGTTGGGTTATTGTTTAATGTGGGTATTGCTTCAGTGTGTCCTGCAGATTTGATGATGTAGTGCAGTGTGCTGGTTCTTTATCAGTGATATGAGCGTAAGCCATTATCACTGTGCTTTCGAGGACTCTTGTCATAGTACAGAGGTCCAAACAGTCATGCTATTGCTCGGCTAATGCTACAGTGCTTGAAAAGGCGGCTGCGGTCTTCTCCATTTATGGCCTGCGACGAGAGCGAGCTCATAGTCATGGTGATTTCTCATTCAGTTACTGTGGTTCATTGCAAATTTCTCAGCTAGTGAGGATGTACGAGCGCTTGAATGACGGAGTATGCTACAGAGCATACTTCTCATCAGAGAGAAACAAATATGTAGGCTGCTCTTGTGCGATGAATTGATTTGCATGTGTTAGATAATTATGCTTCTTATGCAGCTTATTTCATTACAACTGTGCTTTTTTTGTGTGTTCCATCTTAATTACACTCTAATCTTGACCTTCTGCACCTTCTTTCTTTCTTTATATATATTTTTTTTTTTCCCCTCCAGGCGGATCGTCTGGAGGTTTACGCCCCAGCCGTCTCGCCCAATGCTCTATCCAGCAGCTCGGACGGCGGCCCATACGGCGTGGACTCTGTGGACGGCACCCCGGATCCTCAGCGCACCAAGCAGGCCATCGCTCAACTGCAGCAGAAGATCCTCAAGCTCACCGAGCAGATCAAGATTGAGCAGACCGCCCGCGATGACAATGTGGCCGAGTACCTGAAGCTGGCCAACAACGCCGACAAGCAGCAGAGCGCACGTATCAAACAGGTGTTCGAGAAGAAGAACCAGAAATCAGCTCAGACCATCCAGCAGCTGCAGAGGAAGCTGGAGCACTATCACCGTAAATTAAGGGAGGTGGAGCATAATGGCATACCGCGGCAGCCCAAAGATGTACTACGGGACATGCACCAAGGTCTTAAGGATGTTGGTGCCAAGGTAGAGCTTCTTCTGCTATTGTTATGCTGTGGGAGGATGATGTACTTTGGGAAGTGTTGTTATGAGAGAATTGGGCCATGTTTTCTAGGGGTACCGCATTACACATAAGTTGTATGGGCTAGGCATGCCCAGCCATGTTCTGTGGATGTTCTGCCCTGGAGACTTGTGTACCATTTGTGATGTGCCTAATCCAGTTCAGCGAGGTATTCAGGTGCATCTTATTGGAGGAAAGAGCAGTAGATTATGCTTCTAACCTCCTATCTCAACTACCCAGAGGCATAGGTTGTGCTGGATTACCACTGACTTCTCGTATTGTTTCTAAGTAATGCTGTCAGGTAGGGTTTTAGGTGGTTTCTGACACTGTATGTTTTACTGGTATTGAGGAATGGCACTTAAAGATGGCTTCTTACTACTTACTTACTACTTTTTGTGGATTGCGGCCAGCGTGAAACGATCTAGGCATGCTGTTTGCATCATCTATGCTGTGGTACTGTATTACTATCGGTTTCATTGTTGTTGTTATTGTCTTATGGTTTCATGAGTCATTCTTTCCCAACCTCACTTGTCTCTGTCAGGTAACCGGTGGCCTTTCCAGCTTCTCCCAAGCCACTCACTCGGCTGCAGGCGCCGTAGTATCCAAGCCCCGCGAGATCGCCTCTCTCATCCGCAACAAGTTCGGCAGCGCAGATAACATCTCTTCCTTGAAGGACTCTCTGGACGAGACTCAGGGTGATGAGTCCATATCTGGGCCCGGGCCGTCCGGAGCTAGGGCCCTGGCACCCGGTCAGCTACAGTCCAGTCCCAAGTACGGCAGTGAGGACGACTGCTCCAGCGCCACATCGGGCTCAGCGGGGGCCAACAGCACCACGGGGGCCCCCGGAGGTCCCCCTAGCTCCAAAGGGAACACACTGGAGCAGGGCCAAAGCTCGGGCTTCGATATGTTGTTTCACGAAATTCAGGAGCTGAGAGAGAGCCAGAGCAGACTGGACGAGTCATTTGATAACTTGAAGAGCCACTATCAGAGAGACTACAGCCTCATCATGCAAGCGTTGCAGGAAGAGAGATACAGGTACACGCCTTCACGTAACATTCAAATGCTTGAGAGGCCTGAGACGCTCATATCTCATTTGACTCCAAATCTGTGTGAGCATTTGTCTGACTACATATGAACAGAAATAAATGTAGTAAATGAGGATTAGCAGTTAAAAGGCAGTCTGTCAATCTGCATTTAACACACACTCTGCTGAACAGTAATGAAATGAGGATTAAAGATGGGATCAGAAAGCTTTCTGTCCGTGCTGTGCATACCCATTTAAATCCCCCATTTTCTCTGCATGTATTCACCAGTAGTGTTGTTGGTGTGCATTGACAGGTGTGAACGCCTAGAGGAGCAGCTGAACGACCTTACAGAACTCCATCAAAATGAAATTTTGAACTTAAAGCAGGAGCTGGCCAGCATGGAGGAAAAAATTGCATACCAGTCTTACGAACGGGCCAGAGACATACAGGTACTTGAAAGCCTTAAGACCTGTCTTTCAATCTACAAGCGGTGGAAATGTAAGCCACTGTATGCCAGGCAGTGAAACGATATCACGATACTTGTGTTGTTATGCCAAGTGTTTTTATACTCAACAGATTTTTCCCTGCAAATTTAACTCTTAAAACAACACTATGTAGCATTATTCCTCTAAAATAACAGCTTAAATATAATTGTGATTTGTAATCGAGAAAATGGCATCGCTGTTGTTGCTGCTCAGGGCTCAGGACTCGGCACACAGGCTAACTCTTGTGAGAACTGCATAACACCAGTCATATTTGTGTATAATCCGGTAATGTTACTCTACTGAGTCAGTCCACATGTGGTTCTCTGGTCGTCCAGAAAAGTGTGTCTGTGAATGACACTTTCTGACTGTAGGGGGAGCCTATGCTTTTCCTCAGAACCTTTATAATGGCAGGTGAATGTAAGATTACCAGGCTTGCCCAATGCATTCAGTGCACTGCACCAGAAATGAACAGCACCTTCTTGTGGGTTAGGACATAAATACATTCTGGTACTCTATTAGCATAACGGTGAACTTGATATGCATTAAAATTACTGCTCATATTAAAAATGTGTATTAAGACAATTGTTAAACATTACAATGCTTTGGGCTTAATGCACATTAATATTACTAATAATTAAATTATGAAATCTTGAGACCAAAACAATACAGTAACCTGAGGGGCTGAACTGGCTGATTTGAATGGCAGTTTTATTTCAGACTGGCTGTTTCAGCTCTGCCATTAATGTGTTAATTGCATTTATATCTCCTTGCCCATAGGAAGCGCTGGAGGCCTGCCAAACGCGTATCTCCAAGATGGAGCTGCAGCAACAGCAGCAGCAGGTGGTGCAGTTGGAGGGCTTGGAGAATGCAACGGCACGCACTTTACTCGGCAAACTCATCAACGTGCTGCTAGCCGTCATGGCGGTCCTGCTGGTGTTCGTCTCCACGGTGGCGAACTGTGTGGTCCCGCTGATGAAGACGCGCAGCCGCACACTGTCCACCCTGCTCCTCATTATCATCCTGGCCTTTCTCTGGCGGAACTGGGAGGTCTTGTCGCAGTATCTTGACCGTTTCCTGCTGCACCCGAGATGACCTGCAGGGGGAGACTCTCGCGTAAAGAAAGGACAGAAAACGGGGCACAATGAAGGGGGCAAAGACTACCGCACTGCCTCGGCTGCTTCTGAGCTCGGAGAGGCGGGGCTCAGTGGAGACAGATGTGAAGGAGATCTCAGACTTTTTTTGCGTTTTATTTTCTTACCCAAGGAGTGAATTTGTTTACATTTGGTGAAGACCTTTTTTTTCGACCAAGGGAAGAAAATTGTAATGAGTTTTTCTTAATTTCTTTCTTTTCTTTAATTCTTTTCTTACCATTTGTTGTTGAAAGTGATGCAAGTTGTGTTGCTTGGTGTCCTCGTAATTATTGTCAGAAGATACATTTATGCAAATAACTGGGATCTGGATTTGCAACACAGGACATATATCCTCCTCATCAGCATAACCTCAATCACTGTCACCACTCACTTACCCCAACCGCCCCCCTTTTCTAAAACAACCCATTCTTTTATTCTCTTCCTTAACTATATTTTCCCCTTTTTCTCATTAAGCATCTCTGTCTTTCTCCAAATCTCTCCTCCATCTCTTTCTGCACCTCTTTGTGATCTTTGTGTCATATGATCCTTTGCTGCTGACAGGACTTCTGCGTAGTCATCACTGGACGAACAAACAGACGAGTTCAGCTGGTGCACATGAGTTGGAAGTTTGATTGGCTGGGCCTTCCTGGACTGGGCTGTGAAATGGGAACTTTCTGGGCCTGTAAAAGATCCAGGCTGCCTCGCCTACTCATCTCTAGCCCTGCGTCCTGTGCGCCCCGTTGGCCTGCTCTGATGGAGGCACTGCCTCTGATTCATGAACAGAACGAACATACTTGAAGAGCTAGAAAGGCTCAAAGACTCTCAGTGCTTCCGTACTGTTTCTTATAGCGACAATGAAATAGTCCTTTTTAGTTTTTATTTTTTATTTTTTAAAACTAAATGAATAAACGGGCTGTTTTAAAAGTGAACTCTTCAGTGTTCCTGTGGTCTTTCTGTTTCGCAACATTAGTCATCGCCTTTTTCCGTTCTCGTAGGTGTTTCTTGTTGTAGGTGGCAAGCCAGCAGCCTCGTTCCACCTACCTGGTCAACCAGATGCTGAGGTTTGCTGGTACCTGGCTTGTAGTGATCAGAGAGATTGTAAGGGGCAGACTATAGTACATTCAACCTCAGGCCACAGTGGAAACCCATAGCTAGATTAACTACACCACCATATTAACCTGTATGAATGACAATACTTCAGCCACTAGAGGGAGATGGACATTTTACTCAGGATCATTTGTAGGTCAACATCTTCATTATAGAAATTTCATTCTGACCTACCTCGGACCTGTGTGTCCAAATGTGTATAGACACCTGCTTGTCCAACATTAATGTTATTAATAGTTACTTTGCTGAAGGAAAAACAGCTTCTACTGTTTTGGTACGGCTTTGTGCTACGTGTTGAATGATTGTGGTGAGAATTTGCTTGCTTGCATTCATCCACCAGAGCATCAGTGAAATCAGGCTGGGTTTGAAATGCCACTCCAGCTCATCCATAAGATACTGGAGCTCCGTCACTCCAATGAACTCAACGCTAAAAGCTTAATACCCATATAGCCGATACTTGGGATGAGCCATGGTAGTTGGAGGTTATTCAAGCTGTATGTGCGCAATAGAACACCTGTGCCACCAATAGGTGCACCTTAATTCAATCCAACCACTTGATTTAAAGTAGCTGACTGTATGAAAGTGGCGTCTGGATACTTTTGGACATCAACTGTAGACAAGCATGACAAAAATTATATATCTCATCCCTTCCACTGCAATTCAATTTAGATACAAATATTATCATAAACACAGCAACCCCACAGTAACCAACACTTCAATCACAGCCTGATTACTTTGTTACATAGTATACAGAAGAAAATGTAACATTAATTCAAGGATTACTTCAGTTTGTTAAATGAAATTAAAGGCAAGTGTTCTCTCTTTAGTCCATACTGCTGGGTGAAGAGCAAGCTTGCGAAGGGCAGCCAGATTCTGGACCTAAAAGACATGGAGGTCAATACTGAATTACAGTAATGAGCAGTGTCCAGTTATAAGACCCTAGAAGTTCTTAAAACTTTGTATTGCCAAATATTTTGTTTCTTGCCACTGTGTTTTCACACGAAGACAAGTGTATTCACAGCTTATATAATAAAGTGTGTGTTCGATTTATTTGGGATAGGAGAGACTTATTTGGGGATGGCTGTAACAAAGGGATTGTCGCAGCAGGAGTGCCAGTTTATGGAGCACCTGGCCCCTTCCCTGTTGTATCGAAAAATGACTTTTTGACAAAACTGGAATGTTTTGATGTTATCTCCCTATGATAACTTAAATTAAAGCATGCATTTACTCCCTTCTCTCGCTCCATTGTTTCCAAAACCTTTTAAGAAAAAAAAAACCCTGCATGACCATGCCTTTCTGAGAAATCACTGTCACGCTCCATTCAGTCATTTTGTGAAAGCATGAAGCACATACACATAACAAGCCCAGCATACACAAGCAAAGAGTTGGGGTCATCTAAGGCCATTCTAATACATTGGAGGATGATAATGCGTTATTATACAAAAGATACTTTGATGATATTACTCTCAAATCTATGTTTATCTTATTTTTATCATTTAATAATACAGTAAAATTTCTGACACACGTCAAGTCAAGTCAAGTCAAATTTATTTGTATAGCTTTTTACAACTGTTGTCGTCACAAAGCAGCTTTACATAAATAGTAATTAATAAAAGACATGAAGGATCAAAGACCCCCAGTGAGCAGCCAACAGCGACAGTGGCAAGGAGAACCTCCCTCAGCGCTGGAGGAAGAAACCTTAGGAGGAACCAAGACTCACAAGGGGGACCCGACCCGTCCTCCTCTGATCAGAACTATTAATTAATTATTGATAAAAATGAGCAAACCAGATACAGTAGATAGTTAATAGTGGTGATATTAATAGTGCAGATAGTTACGAGTCCATTTAGGTTTTAACATGGTCATTAAACAGGTAGCAGTGATAGGAGGGTGTGCCGCTGGTCTGGTATGGGTGGTGGTGGGTGGGGGGCCTGATGGTCGGACTGGTAGGTGGCAGCTGGTCTGACGCAGGTAGAGGGGACATCAGCGGGCAGTCTTCCAGCAGGTCGGGCTGGGTCACCACCTTTATAGAAGTGTTGAAACTAAAAATATTCTGTCCTACTCTTATTTTCAGCATGTAAAGACAGTGGGTAAGATAGGGGTGCACCTGCACGCACACTTTCTTACTATATGCATCGGATAAAGTGAGGCAGGGAAGGACAGTCGTGACAGTGACCAGGCCCGGCAAAATATTACAAAATCTCAGACAACAAGGATCAAAACATCTGCCCAGTGTAGGCCATCACAGCAGTCAGGAAGTATCCAATGTGTAGCAAGATCACTTTTGGGTTCACTGCATTACTAAAGTTCTCTAACCCCAATAAAAAAACGCTCTTGTTAAAAGAAACAGCATCAGCCTGGTTAATATTCTAGAGGATGATTCCTCTTACATTTTATAAGTAGGTAAAGGTGCACGTATTTGTCACTGTACAGCGAAATGTGTCCTCTGCATTTAACCCATCTGTGGTAGTGAACACACACACACACACACACACTAACTAGTGAGTACACACACACACACCCAGAGCGGTGGGCAGCAAGGGTAAAGGGCCTTGCTCAAGGGCCCTGCAGTGGCAGCTTGCCAAGCCCGGGAATTGAACCCACAACCCTGTTATTGGTAGCCTGGCGCTCTAACCGCTGAGCCACCACTGCCCCACTATCAAGGCAGGTCTATCAGCAGCAGCCCATTATTGTGGATCACAGTCCTTTGGATGTCGGTGGCTGTTTTTGGGGAACCACAAGAAGATGGTGAAGTGTTTGTGTATACACGATTAGCTGATTACAATGCATATTTTGTGACGTGGTCTTAATTTTAAAGGTACACTATCTCAATCACAACATACCCTGGTAATGGGGTAGGTTTTAACAATGGGACTCATTGAATGAATTTTGGATCAATATTTGAGAGCTCAACTCAAGAAGAGCTTTCCGTTTCTCTTCATTCTACTAAGTCCACTTCTACAGTCGATCAGATGACTAAAACATGCTGTAACATGGTTTTGGTTTCTGTTTCTTCTGTAGGCCGTCTGCCTAAGTTTAAGAAGATGGCAGCCCCCCCGAAGCCGTTTGTGAAGCGGTTGTTCTGGCTGGCTGCTCTCCTGGCACTGTTGGATATTGCACCTGCAGCTTCTGAATTCGATCTTTACAGGGTCCTCGGAGTGTCTACACACGCCAGTCAAGCCGAAATCAAGAAGGCCTACAAGCAGCTTGCCAGGAAATGGTAAGAAAGAGTGATTCTGACGTAGTCCACCTGAGAAGCTGTGATTCAGACCTGATTCTTAATTGTACTGATGGATCTGTTTCTGATCAGCAAGTTGCAGAACATCATTTTCTGTTATGAAAGAGCCTCAAATCTTTCAGGAAGTGTTCAGAGTGCAGTATTTCTTATTGTAGGCATCCAGACAAGAATAAAGATCCAGGTGCAGACGATATGTTTATCACGATTACTACAGTCTATGAGGTAAGTCATCATATAGACATATAGTCTTGACCTGGTGATCTGTCACCTGAGTTTAGCTACTAGCCTGATCTAACACATCGGTAACGAAGGCCTTCAATGGTGTGTGTGGTCCGCTGGCAGCAGTGCTTGGTTCTTCCACATTTTGACATTCGTATTTGTATTGTTGGAATAAAAACAAACCCTGATCAAAATCAGTCATTAAATTGAACATTAAACTGACAACATTAACAGTGAAAAGAGACTTTGTCAAATGTAGCCATATTATTTTTAGAAGTTTCAGAAATATCGGAACTATTTTCATTTGAATTTCTCTCGTCACTTTTTTTACTACTTACTAAAAGTTTTATTGTGCAAAATGTGAATCAAAATTGCAAAATTTTATAAAAAAAAAAACCCAAAACTACTAGTGCTAAGGGGATGTAATATGATATCACAATTACAATATGTTTTTATATGTGGTTGTGATATCATATTACATCCCCTTAGCACTAGTAATCCCCTCAGCACTCTCCTATCCTTTATATATGTATAAAAATGAAGCCAAAATCATCTGCCATCTTGTAAAATTTGCAGCCAGTCTGCGCTGTAGAAACCAAAAGTAGAGCAAGGCACACCTACTCATTGGATTAGACATGCCTCCTACTCTCAAACCAAGCCTCTGAGATGGACACTGAACTTACAGTGCAGCCTAAATGGCTTCTGTTGGTACTGCAAGTTGGTCATGTCTTGGCAGCAAAAACACTGATCATTGCTTTAAATTCAACGTTGTTTAATTACATACACACATGTTACACAGTATATGTTCTCTGTATTAACTTTATTGCATATATTATTGTCATATATTTTGAAAAAAAAAAAACATTTTATTGGATGTATAGATATTATGGATGCACTGTTTGCAATGCACTTGAATCCAATATAAAAAAGAATGGTTATTCAATCTATTGTTTTTAAATAGTGAGCATCAGGATACACACGTGTTTCATCATGATGTCTACTGGGTCTCTGTTCCAGTAATGTAGTACAGTCGTGGAAACGATCAGATGAATATGGCCACATTCTCAAAATCTCTTCATTACTTCTGTCCAGAACTCTCCAGAAATAGTTACAGCTGGAAAAAATGTCATTCTTAAAATTACATTACGAAAACGGAACACATTAAGGTTAAACTTCACAAATTACAGAAAGTAGAGCCACTAGACCTGTGGTTGCTGTCCACCTAAGCTCTCCAGTGCATAGCAGAGCCTATAGCACATTTAAGGCAAAAATGTAATTACTGTATTAAAAACCTTCCCCAAAAAGCTTGGCAACGTGAAAAATTGTACAACTCCATTTAAAACATTAAAGTCAGATATTATCATTACCATACTGTTACCTAGCTAGCTCGTTTTTTCCCTTATAATTAAAATCGTACTATTCACACTCACGTTAGCTAGCCCCCATGCTAATCACTGAAAAGATAGCTCAAGTAGTTTCTACGTTGTTCTAGCCTGATATTATGTGAGCAATAAAAGTAATGCCTTTCCATTAACAGCTAAAGACATAGCTAGTGCTATCTAAAATCTGTAGTCACAACCAGGCATTTTGCCTCAGTAATGTAAAGGAAATTTAGTGAATGCTTTAAAACAATCAATCAATATTCAGCTACAATCGATTAATATGACCAATAATCACTCAGAAATGGAAAATTATTACGCTATTTTATGTGTGTTTGGTTTTTTTTTTACTGTAAACGGCCGTTGGGCCTGTTGGAATTGCAGGAGTGAGCTTGCGCCTTCTCTTCTGGTCAATTACAACTCAACGCATAGCACTGATATCAAAATTGATCTGATCAGAAATCAATGATGTATTGATTATGTCTACACACTTATTTTTCTTTTCTCCAGATTCTGTCAAACAAGGAGCAGAGAGCGAACTACGACCGGTTTCGTCAGAAAGGCGAGAACCAGCACCATGACCAGGCAACGAAGGGCTTCCGACACTTCCACCACAGCTTTCACTCAGACCGGCACCTTCTTCACCACCAACGTTACATGAAAGAGGTGGTGCCAGATAGCTTCAAAAGACCCTACCTGATAAAGATTACCTCCAGATCGTGCTCTAGCTGCATCCACATTGAGCCGATCTGGAAGGAAACAGTTCAGGAACTGGAGGCGTTGGGTGGGTGCTTCCAAACACAGCTAATGAAAATATCAAAATCTACATTAAAAAGTACATAAGAAGCTCGTCAACACAGTTCTTACACATTTCTGCTTATTTAGGTCTGCAATTAATTGTATTTAAATGTATTTAACCTTATTTAATATTGATATCACAAAATTGTGCAATATGGAAACACCTCTGATCATGTTGATCTTTTAGGTGTGGGGATTGGTGTGGTGGACAAAGAGAAGGAGACACAGCTTGCCAACCATCTTGGTGCCCATTACACACCCTCCATTCTGGGGCTCATTAATGGCAAAGTCACCTACTTCCATTATGCCATATCCAAGGAGTACTTGAGGCAGTTTGTGGAAAGCCTGCTGCCACAGAGGCTGGTGGAGAAGGTTGGATCTTTGTCAAGTACTAAATTGAGATTCTCTATATGAAATTCTCCTGGCCAGGAATTATGCAGAGCCTACATGGGGGAACGTAGTCTAATGTACAGTAGTTTGTCCAGATTTGCTACAGTGAAAGCCTCTATCCTTCTATAATGCTTTGATTGCTCTCCGCCACAAGAGCAGCAGCTAGGTTAGGTACTGATGTTGGTTGATGTTCTTATCCCAGACATACATTATGTGTCCAAATGTTTGTGGACACATCTTCTGGTGAATGCATTTAGATCGCTGACAGAGGTTGTCTAGTCCTTTTTGAGAAGCATTGCCTAAACAATAGGACCTAAACAATATGCCTAATGCCAGGCATGGGCTGGAGGGGTATACAGCCCTGCATCATTGTGCTATGGGTGCAGTTGAACTGTGTTCTCTGGAATGATGGTTGGTCCGTCCAATACTTTTGGGATAATTGGAGATGAGGTGCGGTGGTGATCGTCCCGACATCCCGACAATGGCTGAATGCTCGAGAATCTAGTAGAAAACCTTCTTCCAACCAAAGCAGGATCAGCTCTTTTTTAAATACTTTTGATGTCAACAGCAATGAATGAGCAGGTGTCCCAGTACTTTTGTCCATATAGTGTATATAATGGGGCTCCCATCTCCTTTACTAAGACTGTTGTTTGTCTCCACCAGAGCAGTCTGTTGTATTGGTGATGCTTATCTATTGAGGTTATATAAGCTGTTATAATTGAACATGTGTTGGCAATGGCTGCACCTTAACGGAGCTGAATTTGAATGGGTGTGTTGGCACTTTTTTGGACGTGTATGTATATAGATGTAGATACTGATGTACAAAGTAATTGGTGTTTCCATATACATGTAAAACAGTATTAATTATATACTGTATATTTATTTTCTGCTACATCCGTCCCATTCAGTCATTCAGTGTTTAATACAATTTGCTATTTTTCTTTCAAGGTGACGGGTGAGAACTACTTGCAGTTTATAAATGGTTGGCGCGAAGAAAACAAGCCCAGCGTACTACTGTTCGACACCATATCTACAGTGCCTTTACTGTATAAGGTAAGAGGTAATGTTTATGCTGTAAAATCCACTGATGCAAATGCAATTTGTTCGAATGTGCACCTGTGACCCGTCTCTGGGTGTTAGCATGTCCTGATTTGCTCTTCTGCTTGTAGCTCACAGCGTTTGCGCATCAGGATTTTGTGAGGTTCGGCTACGTAGTCCATGGACTGAATGAGACTGTACGTATCCTGCAGCAGTTCAACATCAACACATACGCTCCCACCATGCTCCTGTTTAAGGAGAACACAGAGAAGCCTGCAGATGTCATACAGGTAACATTTACAGCGAAGGTGTCAACTAACTGTGGGTCCTAGATGTGGGCTGGATATGCTGGACATTAGAACTTCATTCTTAATGCTGTACAGCTTTTTTCAGTTATTTGAGGCTCATCTAAAATTTCTGCATTGTTACTGCTTCCTACTATCCATGGACCCTCAGTCCAAGGTAATAAAGAAGCAGCTCATCGATGAGTTTGTCTCCAACAACCGTTTTCTGATGGTGCCACGGCTGGTCAACCAGAAGCTCTTTGATGTGCTGTGTCCAGTCAAGCAGTTCCACCGCCCCCAAAAGTAAGAACCCTCGCTCACCTATCTCTCTCTCTGTTTCTGTGAGGTTTGAGAGTGAAGCTATTTGGGTTTTTGTGGTTTTAGATTTGAGCAAATCCACAGTTTGCTGTGCACAAGAACTCTGACCTTGCTTTAAGCCCAGCAGTTTTCTAAAGGAATAGATCCCATAGAGAAACTCTCAAATTCCACTCAGAACTACTGCCTTTTTAAATGGGTCTTGAAAAAGAGGTCCAGTACCTCTAAGGTTACTGATGTCCATCCTTCGTCCTCTCAGGTACTGTGTCTTGCTCATCACGGAGGAGGATGAGGCTTTTGTCTCAGTGAACGATGCTTTCTTTGACTTTGCCTCTGCCAACACTAAAGAGGTGCTGAGATTCACCTATGTCTATCAGAAGCAGCAGCAGCCTCTGTGTGAGGCCCTTCTCAAAAAGAAGGACATGAACCCTCCTCAGGTCAGAGCCGTGTACTCGCAGACTGATTGAACACTCGTGTTGTGAAATGCTAACGTTTTTAGCTTGTTTTCATTTCTGTAGGGACTATCTCACCATCTCTCTCTCTCTTTCTCTGCAGGTGATCATACTGGAGAGGCGGAGCACCACAGGTAAAGTGCTCTATCGGACAGTGACGGGTGGCTGGAACGGAAGTGATGACGACAAGCACCGCCTCCACGAGCACCTGGAGCTTCTGCAGAGAGACCCTTCATTCCTCACCTTTGATGCCATGCTGCCCGAACTCAACAACGAATTTGCTTCTGTAAGTGTCCCACTGGACCTCAGGTAGTTGGACATGGTCATAGTTTTAGTTTTAAAAGAGGATCCCTTTGTGAATTGATGTTAATGTTAATTATCATGAAATCAAATTCACTTTTCTGCTTAATTTGGAATTAAATGAAATATTTGAAGTTTTCCTAACTTATGCAAACCATTGAAATGGGTGTAGCCCAGTTATCCATGTTAGAGCTGTTGTATTTTGGGCCCTAAAACCGCTATCCCATCAAAATTATTATACATTTAGTCAAAATGTGGGTTCAGAAATATCCAATTTTTAAAAATTAATAAGGTTTTATTTAAACACATTGTTGTTATTACTGGAAAGTAAGGAAAAAACCTTTTTGTACCCTGAAAAGCTACCCTGGTTTTTGCACTTGTTTAAAATGGGAACAAATAAGAGTGGCCAATATGATGATATTTTATTGTTTTGGGATAAATTATGTCCTTGTGATACACAGTATACTTTTCTGAGCATATTGAGTATATCCGAACATCCTCCTACAAGCAGTCAAGCACTTCAGCAATACATATTATTTATTTTTTTATTGTTTTAATTCACAGATTTCTGTCATGTTTTTTTATTTTGCAAACGTTTTGTCCATATTTTCTGCAATGCTTTATGGGTCATAGTAATAAGGTGAACTGTATTAAATTTGTATGTTTTTGTGCTGTTAATGTTTCTTTATTTATTCCTTCCTAGGTGTTTCGAGTTCAGTGGGTGAACGCTGCTCATGATTACCTCTCTCAAATGTACTTTGACCTTCTGCACTCAAACTGGTAAGTGTGGGGGAGACATTTCCGAAATACCTCGATAGGAAACAAACTTATATAGGACACTTTTCTGCACATTTTAGAGCAAATTTCTTATTTGATTTTTTTATTTTAAATATTGGAAACAGTGTAGCCCCGAGTGGTCCAACGGTCCACTACAGGAATCTGTGTGCACACCTTAGAGCTTAGAACGGGCCCAAACAATCCAGCCCGACCGGGCCTGTGCACATTCTGTCCGAGTCCAACCCAACCCAGAAACCTTTCATTAAGAGCCCAAGCCTGATTTAAACCCAGCATTCTTTTTAGTACGTAGACCATTAAAACTGACCTTTTTAACTACAATTCTGAGTCGCTTGAATGACCGAAATCTGTTCAGAATGATATTAATGAACAGTGAAACACGGAAGAAGTAGAGACCTATTATTTAGGACTATTCTATTATTCTATTATTTTGTTTATTAAAAATGATTAAAACACCAACAATGCGAACAATGACCCACAGACCTAAACATCAGCAAAACAGGCTACAAGAATGATGTCTGAAAGACTTTCCTCTACTTCAATCTCATTTAACAAGGTTTAAGAATCTAAAATACTTTCTGAACAAACATTTGTATATTACGCGTACAGCCTAAGTGCAAAAATGCAAAAAATAAGGCCATTTAGACAGGGCCCGAGGAAAGTGGTGGGAAATCACGCCCCAATCCAGCCAGAGTTCACTCTCTAGTGCACCTCTCTTCCTATTTTCCCCTCACACTGGGAAATCCATCAACACTCAGACACTCAGACTCTCCCTGTCTCCCCCAGGCGAGAGATGATGCCAATAGTGTCTCTGATCTTCTCAGCTCTCTTCATTCTGTTCGGCACCGTCATCATTCAGGCTTTCAGGTAGGAGTTGAGAAACACAAGGGACGTCATTACAGGTGTGATTCGTTGGGTTTATCTTTGTGTTGTAGTTGTATTTGGTTTCACTTAAACCATTTGACCAATTTGCAGTGACTCTGGTGAGGAAAAGCCAGCCAAGCAGAAGGCAAACGAATCACCAAAGACAGCAGAGAGCTCTCCAAACGCTGAAAACACAAGCAGGTATGACCGAGTTGACCATTCATTGGACAAAACATTTATACAGGGGAAAAAAATCAATTTTGGGATTAAATAAGCAAGTGTTTTAACTCCATAAACAGTGACGTCTCATTTTTTAGTCACTGATCATTTCTGTTCCTCACTTATTTACATAATGTAATATATTAATTGTATGTTTTGTTAATTATTTATGATGGCTTATGAATAATAGGATTAATAACAAGGGGTAAAGATTGGAAATGCCTTTCACAAATAGTATCTTCATGTTTGTCCTCCAGCCGTCCTCCTAAGAAGAACTTTATGATGGTGTCAGAGCTGACTGATGTGACTTACACCAGTAACTTGGTGAGGTTAAGGCCGGGACACATCAACGTGGTGTTGGTGCTCACTGACTCCTCAAAACAAGCTCTGCTGAAGAAGTTTGTCAAAGAAGTGCACTCTTTTTCGGGGTGAGCGTTTGCCGTTTTCTGTGGGGGGGGTCGGAATTTTATTTGAAAAAATTAAATGAAATTATTAAATTATTTCTCACTTTATATTGATTACCTCTGACTTCTAAGCTTACATTTGCATAATAATATTGAATAATATTGCAAATCAGCAGCAGTAACTCAAGGAAAGGAACCACCTGTGAACCAGTGTCAGGGTCATGGGAACCCAGGTCTCACCGATGCAATCCATAGAGGCCCCACCTCACAACTTGTAGGATGTAAAGGATCCACTGATCCACAGCGTCCTAGTGCCAGATACCACAGGGCGCCTTAAGGGGTCTTGTGAAGTCGTCTCAGGTCTGTTTTGTAGGATGAGGGGGACCAACTCAGTATTAGGCAGGTGGTGTCCATGGAATGGCCGATCAGTTTATGTGATTTAAACTAAAACTATATTTTTATGTAGATTTTCCCGCCAGCTTTGTCCTTTCAAGACAGCTTGGAATTGAATATCTAACCAAATATGTAGATTCTTAATTAAAGCTGATATTAAGTTTAAATTTTTATTTATTTATTTATTTATTTATTTATTTATTTTTTGCTTGGTTTAAAGTTCAGTGCAGCTGGATAATAGATTTTCTTTTCTCCAGATTTAAGCATAATCCCTTTTGGTGCAACTCACCAGATGTTTGTCGCTATAGATCGAGTAAGATTAAATCTGTGAAATCTAAAATGGCCAAATTTTAAAATATTATCCTTAATATCTCCTATTTGTGTGTCTCCTTTCAGGTATCAGACTCTTCACTACTCCTTCTTGAACATTGACAAACACAGCCAGTGGATGGGCACCCTCCTGGAGTTAGCGCCTGACGCGAGGCCTCTGGACGAGGGAGAGGAAGAGGGCTCATCATCTAGTAAACGGGACTACACCGGCTACGTGCTGGCGCTAAATGGCCATAAGAAGTACTTCTGCCTCTTCAGGCCTGTATTCACTTTGGACGAGCCGGACTGCAGCAGGTCGTCCGATGAGGATGGTGGAGGTTCTCGACTCAGTCTGTGGATGGAGAGGCTGATGGAGGGCACCTTGCCTAGGCACTATGTTCCAGCCTGGCCACATCTGGACATCATCACCCCTCAGAAATGAAAGAGCTAGACATGACACACCTAGAAGCTCACAAAGCTAGATTCTTCTGCAGGAGGCATGATGATGTTGACCTGAAATGATCGTGGGTTACATGCATGTGTGTCTCCACAGCCCAATACTGGGCGCTAAATACTCCATTAGTTGACACTTTGGATACTGCATGTCTATATATTTCAGAGTGAATATACCTCGGATATACATCAGAGATATTCTGGCTTAAAGGACACATTCTGGCTTATATGGACAAAAGTATTCAGACATCCAACACCATAGACGAGACACCATATTCACCATTTGTGTCAGACACACACATGCACACTAGTAATCAAACACACACAGTGACAGTGAGAACACGTGCCCAGGGCAATGGACAGCCTTTGCTGCGGTGCCCGGAGAGCACAGAGGGTGAATGGCCTTGCTCAAGAGCTCAACAGTGGCAGCTTGCTGAAATACTGTCTCTACTGTCCAGGGAATGTTACAACTAGATTTATTTATCTACTTACTTACTAGATATGATTTTAATATACGACTTTAATATGATCTTTTTGACTAACAATATCAAAATGGTCACTTTTGATTTCTTGTTGGCTTTAAAAAATATATAAAATGATAAACGTATAATTACTAAATATTTACATAAATGTACATAAGTACATTCAGCCTTATTTCTATAGTGCAGTATACAGGAATTACTTTGGTAAACAAATAATCTATAATACATGCAATACTAGGGGCAGTGGTGGCTCAGCGGTTAGAGCGCCGGGATATCGATAACAGGGTTGTGGGTTCGATTCCCGGGTTCGGCAAGCTGCCACTGTTGGGTCCTTGAGCAAGGCCCTTTACCCTCTCTGCTCCCCGGGCGCTGGAGTTGGCTGCCCACCGCTCTGGGTGTGTGTGTGTGTGTGTACTCACTGCCCCTAACACATGTGTGTGTGAGTGTGTGTTCACTACCAGATGGGTTAAATGCAGAGGACACATTTCGCTGTACAGTGACAAATACGTGCACCTTTAAATCCTGATGTATTTATGCAGTAGATTGTATCTTTAGAAAACTGGACAGACAAAAAACATTAATAATACATTTTATTTAAGATATATGTCAGCTAAATTCAATTGAAAAAATGAATAATTGCATTATTTTCTATATTGTTTCAGCACAAGTGATCTATGGTAGAGATAGTAATGGCAGGTTGATAGTAATCAAATAAGGGTAATTCTATAAGAAAGTTTTTGAACATTGTTTTTATGTTATATTTTTGTTATTATATATTTTTAATAATATTATCCATATTGTTTAATTTTAAGACAAATCTATGTTAATGGGAAAGGACTTTTACGTTATTCTCTGGGGAGCTGAGGGGCTTTTATCGCGGAGGGTGGATCTCCATCATCCCCCTCACATCGGGAAAACTACTGGCTGGAGTCGGGACCCCCTGTGGGTCTCCCCGGGAAGCGTCGTAGCTGGAATTTGGCTGTTTACGATTATGCAAAGAGCTCGATTTAAGGTTCTGGCACCAGCACCCCTTCAGTTTCTATCTTCAGAGTTTTCTGCGGTGTGATTTGTCTGTCATCTCCGTTGTGTTTGGCCGCACCGGCCCGGTGATTTATGCTAAGCTAACCGGCTAAACTAACGTTAGCCGCCTGTAGCTGAATAGCTAGCCAGCTAACCTAGCCTCCCAAGCAGTTGTCACTCGTGGGTCGGTAGCTAGCGGTACTTTGTCGTGTGTCTTCTTCATTTTAAACACTTTGTCGTGTTTATTCAGCTTGTTAAAGGGTTTCTTTTCCTTAGCTAACTTCATAAGCGCCTGTCTGTTCTGCTAGCTAGCTGTGTTAGCTAGCTGTGCTAACTAGCTAAATGTACTGAGGTTTATCTAGCTAACTGCTACATGCGATAAAGAGCAATTCCACAGATTTGCCCCCAGAAATCCTAATAAGAGAGTCTGAGAGAGTTCTGTGAGGCCTGTCAGTCATCTCGCCAAGCCTTAGCCAACCTCCAGAACAGCTGGTCTTGGAGCCGCCCAGATGTCCAAATGTTTGTGGACACCCCTTCCAATAAACGCGTTCAGCTTCTTTAGTTCTGTCACAGATGTGCAAATGCGCTCACGCAGTTTAGTAAGTCTAGTAAGTACTGCAAATAGGACTCTCAGGAGCAGATAAAGGCTCATCATGGTGAACCTATTGGGCACCATGCTGCCTAATGCCAGGCGTGGGCTAGAGAGGCATTGAGCTCTGGAGCAGTGGAATAGCTGTGCTCTCCAGAATGATGATGATGATGATGATGGTGATGATGATGGTGGTGGTGGTGGTGGTGCTCCATCCGATATGTTTGGGATAAGGTGGGGTGGTCATCATTATCCAACATCCTGGCTTCACTAATGCTCTTTTTGCTGAGTGCAATCAAACCCTTGCAGCAAAGCTCCTCCAAGCTCTAGTAGAAGGTCTTAAATGGACACTAGGAGCCATTAGTCCAACAAAAGCAGGACATAGCCCTTTTAATACCATTGATTTTGAAAGGAGCAATGTCCGTGCAGGTGTCACAATAATTTTGTCCATATAGTGTATAATGGAAACACTAACAGCTTGTATTTTGTTATAATGGTAGTGGTAGTGATGGGGATCAGGTCATGCACCAAAAAGACCCATAAATCTATACATCTTCTGAGATCTTATTTGTAATGTTGATGATAATCAAATGTGGTAAATCTGTAAGAAAAAAAATATTTATGTACTTGTTTTTGTTTCCTTACATATCCCTGAAATCTCCCTTTTTAATTGTCTTTTTTTGGTTCATATTGTCTACTAATATTATAGTAATCTACAGTATTTGTGTGATATCCCAGATATAATATAATAAATATGAAAGATTATTTTCACCACTATTGTGAACATTGTGAAAGCTCTTCCCTTAAAATGTCCCATTACTTTTGTCAAAGAGACTGCAGATTTCTACAGTCGATCAGATGACCGGTTTCTGTTCTTTCTGTAGGCCGTCTGCCTAAGTTTAAGAAGATGGCAGCCCCCCCGAAGCCATTCCTGAAGCGGTTGTTTTGGCTGGCTGCTCTCCTGGCACTGTTGGATAATGCACCTGCAGCTTCTGAATTCAACCCTTACAGGGTCCTCGGAGTGTCTACACACGCCAGTCAAGCCGAAATCAAGAAGGCCTACAAGCAGCTTGCCAGGGAATGGTGAGTAGTGATGCTGGTGTAGGACAGAACTTGTCATTCTTAATTTTATTGATTGAGTTCTGCTCTAGTTGTGGTTAGGAATTTGTATCATGTAATTTTCTGTTATGAAAGAGCCTTATTTCCTCCAGTAAGTCTTCAGAGTGGTCTTTTCTTTACTGTAGGCATCCAGACAAAAATAAAGATCCAGGTGCAGAAGATATGTTTATCAAGATTTCTAAATCCTATGAGGTAAGTCACCGTATAGCTTTGATAGATCTGGGGTGTCCACACCTTGTCCTGGTAATCCAGCATATCCAGCAAAATTTAGCACATCTGTAATGAAGGCCTTCAGGGGCATATGAGTATTATAATTGAGGGGACTGGCCGCTGTTGAAAAATGAATAGGGATCTGCTTATGGATAAAGTCCCACCTCTCTGCAAAAACAGACAATCAGCTTGCTGGTTATGCTGCAAGCAGAGGAAGGTTGGCATGCTAGTGGTTAAAGCCCCCCTAGATGTGGAGATCTGTGCAAGTACTGTAGACAGAACAAGCCTAAAAATCTGATTTTTTTTTTTTTGTGCACTTTTGACCCAAATGCTACAAACTATTCATGAGGTTTCTGTCAGATTTTATGAGGGGTTTAAAATATGCTTTTGAGAAGGTAATCTGACCTTCAGTTTTGAGTATTTTGGTCTCTGTCCATCCATAGAGATTGGATCCTGGTCTGCCAATAATTTTCTGGCAGCATTGCAAAAATGGCTGCAGAGTGAACAGTTCTTTTCAAGTGTGGTAGGTCTTCAGGATCAGAATTGGGATATTAAAATTAGCATTATTCTTCAGAAACACATTTCTTCTCTAATATGTCATTTTATTTTGTGTTTATATTTTTACAATTTTACAAACTGTTCCTAGCATCAATTTTGTTCTTCTGTTCCGTGTTTTTTCCAGATTCTGTCAAATGAGGAGCGGAGAGCGAACTATGACCGTTTTGGTCAGACCGACGAGAACCAGCACCATGGCCAGGCACCGCAGGGCTTCCGACACTTCCACGACAACTTTTACTTCGACCAGTCGTTCTTTCACTTCACACGTTCAACCCGAGATTTCACAGACAGCAAGCATCTTCTTCACCATGAACATTACATGAAGGAGGTGGTGCCGGATAGCTTCAAAAGACCCTACCTGATAAAGATTACCTCCGAATGGTGCTTCACCTGCATCCACATTGAGCCGATCTGGAAGGAAACAGTTCAGGAACTGGAGGCGTTGGGTGGGTGCTTCCAAACACAGCTAATGAAATTTTCAAAATCTAATTAAAAAGTATAGAAGCACCTCTTCAGCTTTTACATATTTAAATAGCAATACGTAAACAAGCCTCTTGTTGCTTTTTTAGGTGTGGGGATTGGTGTGGTGGACATTGGGTACGAGAAGCGGCTTGCCAACCATCTTGGTGCCCATCGCACGCCCTCCATTCTGGGGCTCATTAATGGCAAAGTGACCTACTTCCATTATGCTATATCCAAGGAGTACTTGAGGCAGTTTGTGGAAAGCCTGCTGCCACAGAGGCTAGTGGAGAAGGTTGGAACTTCACCATAAATACTAGATTGGTTGGTTTCTTGGCCAGGGATTAAGCCTAGTCCTGAACTTTACCATTAAACTGAATGTAGTCAATCACTAGGCTTTATTGCTGTCTAGGGAACCAATCCTACATGTCCAAGAGTTTGTAGACACCTGTTCTTCCAATGTTACTCCTTAAATCAAGTGTATTTATAGGAAATTTGTTTCTGTTTGCTGCAGTAAAAGCCTCTACCCCTCTGAAAATGCATTACACTAACTGTTAGAACATTGCTGCAAGAGTTTGATTGCACTCAGACACAACAGCTGTAGTTATGTCACGATTCTTTTTTGTTGACATTATATAAGCCGTTATAATTGGATACATGCAATGGGTGCACCTTTAACATAGCTGAATTAGAAGGGTTGTCTGGATACTTTTAGATGTATGTGTGTATAGTTGTATATAATGGTGTTTCCAAATTACATACACATTCCACATGAAATAGTATTAAATATACTGTATATGTTTATTCCGCTATATTTTTCCCATTCATTCATTCACTACCTTTCCTATTTTTTATTCAAGGTGACGGATGACAACTACTTGCAGTTTTTAAATGGTTGGCGTGAAGAAAACAAGCCCAGCGTACTACTGTTTGACACCGTACCTACAGTGCCTTTACTGTATAAGGTAAGAGGTAATGTTTATGCTGTAAAATCCACTGATGCAAATGCAATTTGTTCGAATGTGCACCTGTGACCCGTCTCTGGGTGTTAGCATGTCCTGATTTGCTCTTCTGCTTGTAGCTCACAGCGTTTGCGCATCAGGATTTTGTGAGGTTCGGGTACGTAGACCAGGGCCTGACTGAGACTGTACGTATCCTGCAGCAGTTCAACATCAACACATACGCTCCCACCATGCTCCTGTTTAAGGAGAACACAGAGAAACCTGCAGATGTCATACAGGTAATGTTTACTACCCAGGTGTTCACTAAGACATTTACTTAGTTCTTTTACCATGGGCTCAAGACTTGCAGCAACAATATCAGCTAATTTGAAAAGTAAAGGTAGAATTATTGGACACTATATATCCAAATGTTTATGGACACCCCTTCTAATGAATGCGTTCAGTCACTTTAAGTTGCTGACACAGAGCTTGTCTAGCCCCTGTAGAGAAGTACTGCCAAAAAAATGGGTCTCTCTGGATCAAATAAACATTTACCTATTGGCACCAGTAGTGGGCTAGAGGGGTATAAAGCGGGAGCATTGAGCTGTGGAACAGTGTAGCTGTGGTTTCTGGAATGATGGATGCTGCTCCATTCATGAATGAGTTGGGGTGGTGATCATCCAACAACCTGACCTCACTTATGCTTTTACTGCTGAATGCAATCAGATCCTCACAGCTGTGCTCCAAAGCCTTCCCTGAACAGTATAGACAGTTACTCCAACAAAAGCAGGATACACTGTTGTTAATACCCTTGATTTTGGAAGAAACAATGAATGAACAGTCCCAATACTTATGTCCATAAAGCATATGACCATTATTTTAGGCTCATCTAAAATCTCAGCATTTTTTTCCCACAGCTTCTTATTCATTATTTAAATCTTTAAAAATTGTTCTAGTACATACCATTTATTTTATACGTTTGTCTTATCATAACCAAATGTTTGCAACCCTCAGTCCAGGGGAATAAAGAAGCAGCTCATCGATGAGTTTGTCTCCAACAACCGTTTCCTGATGGTGCCACGGCTGGTCAACCAGAAGCTCTTTGATGTGCTGTGTCCAGTCAAGCAGTTCCACCGCCGCCGAAAGTAAGAACCTTCGCTCACCTATCTCTCTCTCTCTGTTTCTGTGAGGTTTGAGAGTGAAGCTATTTGGGTTTTTGTGGTTTTAGATTTGAGCAAATCCACAGTTTGCTGTACACAAGAACACTGACCTCCTTTTTGCTTTAAGCCCAGCAGTTTTCTAAAGACAATTTCAGAAATAGATCCCATAGAGAAACTCTCAAATCCCACTCAGAACTACTGCCTTTTTAAATGGGTCTTGAAAAAGAGGTCCAGTACCTCTAAGGTTACTGATGTCCATCCTTCGTCCTCTCAGGTACTGTGTCTTGCTCATCACGGAGGAGGATGAGGCTTTTGTCTCAGTGAACGATGCTTTCTTTGACTTTGCCTCCGCCAACACTAAAGAGGTGCTGAGATTCACCTATGTCTATCAGAAGCAGCAGCAGCCTCTGTGTGAGGCCCTTCTCAAAAAGAAGGACATGAACCCTCCTCAGGTCAGAGCCGTGTACTCGCAGACTGATTGAACACTCGTGTTGTGAAATGCTAACGTTTTTAGCTTGTTTTCATTTCTGTAGGGACTATCTCACCATCTCTCTCTCTCTTTCTCTGCAGGTGATCATACTGGAGAGGCGGAGCACCACAGGTAAAGTGCTCTATCGGACAGTGACGGGTGGCTGGAACGGAAGTGATGACGACAAGCACCGCCTCCACGAGCACCTGGAGCTTCTGCAGAGAGACCCTTCATTCCTCACCTTTGATGCCATGCTGCCTGAACTCAACAACGAATTTGCTTCTGTAAGTGTCCCACTGGACCTCAGGTAGTTGGACATGGTCATAGTTTTAGTTTTAAAAGAGGATCCCTTTGTGAATTGATGTTAATGTTAATTATCATGTAATCAAATTTGCTTTTCTTCATTGCGGAATTAATTAGAATATTTGAAATACAGTTTTCTGCCTCTTTCTTTATTGCAGTAGCCTTCTGCCAGTACTGGTCATAACTTTTGCAAACCATTAAAATTGGTGTAGCCTAGTTATCCATATTTATCCACATATTTAAGTGAACTTTTATAAGTCCAGGATGTAATTTTACACCTTATCACAGCTGAGCAGTCAGGGTAGAGCTGTTGTATTTTGGGCTCTAAAACTGCTGGCTCATCAAAATGATCATAAATTTAGTCAAAATGTGGGTTCAGACCTATCATAATGCCTCTTGTACCTTGTTTTTTTCCCTTCAGTAATTGTTTCACATGGGCAATATGAAGATATTTTATTGTACTGGGATAAAGTATGTTAGCGTGATACACAGTAAAGTTGTCTATGCATATTGAGGATATCCAAACGATCTCTCGGACGCAGTCCAGCACTTCAGCAATACATATTATTTACTTTTCTTTTAATTCACAGATTTCCGTTCTTGTTTTTTATTTTTATTTTAACAGAACATTTTGTCCATATTTTCTGCAAAACCTTTTTGGGTATGCTTTAACCTGACCGGATCAGACACTGTATTAAATTTGTATGTATTTGTGCTGTTAATGTTTCTTCATTTTTTTCCCATCCTAGATGTTTCTAGTTCAGTGGGTGAACGCTGCTTATGATTATCTCTCTCAAATGTACTTTGACCTTCTGCACTCAAACTGGTAAGTGTGAGGGAAACATTTCAGGAATCCCTCTACTTATACATGGCACTTTTCTGCACATTGTAGAGCAAACTATTTGCTTTTTGAAATTTTAAATAATGGAAACAGTCTGGCCTCGAATGGCCCAGGGGAATACGGCTATGACCAGAGGATGCTGATTCGAATCCCAGTCATGCTGCTTGCCATCAGCAACCTTGGCCCCAAGAGAGCACACTTGGTCTTACTCTCTCTCTATTGCCTTGTATAGTGCTCCATTATGCAACCTAAAATATTTGTATACTGCTGATTTAGTCTTCACCTTTACAGACAGAACAACTCCCTGCCTCTCCCTCACTACACAACAATGAATCTGTGTATGCACCTCTTTTCCTATTTTCCCCTCACACTGGGAAATCCATCAACACTCAGATCAATCTCCCTGTCTCCCCCCAGGCGAGAGATGATGCCAATAGTGTCTCTGATCTTCTCAGCTCTCTTCATTCTGTTCGGCGCCGTCATCATTCAGGCTTTCAGGTAGGAGTTGAGAAACACAAGGGACGTCATTACAGGTGTGATTCGTTGGGTTTATCTTTGTGTTGTAGTTGTATTTGGTTTCATTATTAAATGCTTGACCAATTTGCAGTGACTCTGGTGAGGAAAAGCCAGCCAAGCAGAAGGCAAACGAATCACCAAAGACAGCAGAGAGCTCTCCAAACGCTGAAAACACAAGCAGGTATGACCGAGTTGACCATTCATTGGACGAAACATTTCTACAGGGAAAAAAAATCAATTTTGGGATTAAATAAGCAAGTGTTTTAACTCCATAAACAGTGACATCTCATTTTTTAGTCACTGATCATTTCTGTTCCTCACTTATTTACATAATGTAATATATTAATTGTATGTTTTGTTAATTATTTATGATAGCTTATGAGTAATAGGATTAATAACAAGGGGTAAAGATTGGAAATGCCTTTCACAAATAGTATCTTCATGTTTGTCCTCCAGCCGTCCTCCTAAGAAGAACTTTGTGGAGGTGACAGAGCTGACTGATGTGACTTACACCAGTAACTTGGTGAGGTTAAGGCCGGGACACATCAACGTGGTGTTGGTGCTCACTGACTCCTCAAAACAAGCTCTGCTGAAGAAGTTTGCCAAAGAAGTGTACTCTTTTTCAGGGTGAGCGTTTGCCATGTTCTGTGGGGGGTGTGCTGTCTGAGCAAACTGAGCCACTTTGATGTGGTAATGTTGACTGTGATGTTCTAGATGACTGGGTCAGAACATCTTCAAAACTTCAGCCAGGTCTTTTGTGGTATGCAGTACCTACCAAAGTCGTTAACTGATCACTGATGCAATCTATGGAGGCATCTAACAATTTCCAGGATGTAAAGGATGCCTTAGGAGGTTTTGTGAAGTCTTCTCAGATCTGTTTTGCAGTACAAGGGGGACCAACTCAATACGCAGGTGGTATTAATATTATGGCTGTCAGTGTATGTGATTTAAACTAAAACTAGAATCTTTTAAATGTAAATTGTCCTGCTATTCTGGCAAAGAAGACATGTAGATGTTTAACCAGTCAATTATTAGAATCAGGCTTTGGCTTTGTCCTTTGAAGACTGCTTGAAATGGAATATCCAACCAAATATGTGGATCATTTAATTTGGATCATTTAATCCGAGTTGAGATTAAGTCTAAAAATTCACTGAAAAAGAATTTTTAGTCCCCCCCACACAAGCTAGGCTTTGAGTGCTAAAAGTGCCCCCTAGTGGAGAATTCAAAGCCCTTTAAAATAGGTATAAATCAAGTTGTTAAATAAAGTAAGAAAATAATAAAATATTAGTTTTTGTAAGTAAGGGTTAAATAAAATAATTCATATGCTATCAAGTCTGAGTTTACCAACTTTTTTCTTTTTTCAAGTTTTTGCTTGGTTTAAACTTTGGTGCAGCTGGATTTATAGATAAACTTTGTACTTTCTTAAATTCAGATTTAAGCATGATCCTTTTTTGTGCAGCTCACCAGATGTTTGTCATTATAGTTGAGTAAATTTAAACCGTGGAATCTAAAGCGGCTAAATTCCTAAAATATTATCCTTTATCTCCTTCCTTTCAGGTCTCAGACTCTTCACTACTCCTTCTTGAACATTGACAAGCACAGCCAGTGGATGGGCACCCTCCTGGAGTTAGCGCCTGACGCGAGGCCTCTAGACGAGGAAGAAGAGGAGGGCTCATCATCTAGTAAACGGGACTACACCGGCTACGTGCTGGCGCTAAATGGCCATAAGAAGTACTTCTGCCTCTTCCGGCCTGTATTCACTGGGGACGAGCCAGACTGCAACAGATCGTCCGACGAGGATGGTGGGGGTTCTCGAGTGAGGTCCAGAGGCAGCTCTCGCCAACGGGCATCTACACTGCAGATCCATCACAAACTGGACCGACTCAGTCTGTGGATGGAGAGGCTGATGGAGGGCACCTTGCCTAGGCACTATGTTCCAGCCTGGCCTCATCTGGACACCATCACCCCTCAGAAATGAAAGAGCTAGACACGACGCACCTAGAAGCTCACACGTGCATGCCCTGTTCACTCCTGCTCACAAAGCTAGATTCTTCTGCAGGAGGCATCTGATGATGGCAGATAATGACGTACAGCAGGAGTTGTTGATGTTGACCTGAAATGACTGAGTTATTTCCGTTTGTGTGTGTAAAGTGTGTGAGGCTTTGTTAGGAAACTGTGACTTTTACAGAAAGCATTATTCTGGATTATGCACTGTATGAATCACTAGGGATTATCTTTGTTTATGGGAGTACAGTGTGTGTGTGCTTTTTTTTATGCTGCTAGCAGGAGCTACACTTACCGACCATGTCATGTAACAAGGAAAGGAAAAACCTCATTCTAATTGCTGCTTTATGCTGTAGGAGCTTCTGTATAAAATCTAAAAGTCAGTAATACCCAGTGGGACAGCGGAGACAGCCACCAAGTTATACTAGCGTTATATAGAATTTGCTGTGCTATATAACGAGTCTTCGAGTTGAAGCTCGGCTAGGGTTGCTCCCACGCCCCCATGTCCATGCAAGATTCTATACACTACATTAGAATCACAATTCTAATTTAGTAACCCAATTTCACTTTTGAAATACTTTTTAAATCCTGATAGATTAGTCTATAATTAGTCCAGAATGTGAAGAGGAAGATCCACACCTCACTCATAAACTAAATTAAAGATGAATCATATAGAGTAAACAAGTGATTTTTTTTTAACACATCTCATGTCTCAGGAGCCTAAACAAGTGATTTGAACTATTTTTCTGGAAAAGAAATGTGTCAGCGTATAAAAATGTCGTGGGGCTCCAAATGATTGTCCGTGCTCTCTGCAGGTGTGTAGATGGCGCTCTCTCCCCTCATCACTAAGCAGTGCTGAGCGGCACATGTGTCTGTAAACTGGTGTGGTGCAGCTGAGGACCCGACGATGTCCTCCAAGCGTGTCGTCTACCCAGCGATGCTGCATTAGCACCAGGTTGAAAAGAGGCGGTGGCTGGCTTTGCATGTATCAGAGAGGACATGTGTGAAGCCCTTGCTCTTCTAGTGCTAGGGGGAGCTTTGATGGGGTGGGTTAATTGGCAATTCTGTTATCTTCTAAGCTAGGCAGAAGAAAACACAGGTTTCTCCTCAGTGGCCCCAGCCATCACAGATAGGTTCCACAGGCAGCACACCTGCTTAATTATACCCACTTGGACCTGATGTGGAATGCTGTTTCTGCCATTGTATCTAATGTTTCTCATTAATAACCGGATTTCACAGCACTGTTGTTAATCTAACAACACTCAGAAATCCGATCTCCTTGAACAAATGGGTCTTCCTGCTTTGTTTGTTATGTAGCCGTAGAAAACACAGCCCTGCCTGATACCTGAGATTTCACATGTACTCTAATATTAGTGTTTTTATGAGGAAATAAATACTTAATTTCCAGATCAATACACTTTACATTTATAAAAATGTGGAATGTGTTTACAAAATTATGCATAACGTACCTTTAATTTTTGTTATATGAGTGGGGTATGTATTAACTTGCATGAAACAAAATCTCATAGTGGCCAATTTTTGTTTAGGAGGCTTAATTCATTTTTTTGCATGTCTCGTCTCCTTAACCCCTGAATATTGTAGCTTTTAAGCTCCTCAGCATTTGTTTTTTTTTTGTTTTGTTTTTTTGTTTTGTTTTTTGGATTGCACTTTGACTGCATTTTGTTGTCCATGCTCTGGATGCCTTCACTCAAAGATACTTTAGTACAAGTGTGTGCCACTGAATGTTATTTGAACGTAGGTCTGTATTGCAACTAATCTGTTAATGCTTTCAGTCAAAAATCAGGCATAGGGATTTTAACCATGGGAGATTAATTATACATCCCCTTTATTTAAAAGATGTTTTTTTTTTATTTATAAGATGTTCATTGTATGTTTCATCCATGTCTCCCAGGTTAACTTAATAAAGATTTACACAAAAGCTACAGTTGCCTCTAGTTTGGTTCCTGTTGTTTTAAAGCACCTAGGACATACATTTGTGAGAACAAGTGAACCCTGACCTGATCATTGTCTGAGTCACAATTATAGACCAACACAATCTAATAAAACAAATGACCGGTGTACTTTTTTATGTTTATTGAGCATATTGAGTAAACATCTGCAGTGCAGGCTAGAAAAAGTAAGTGAACTTCTGTGTTCTTGTTAATTGGCCAAAGGAGATGAGATTGCAAGTGTGGGTTACTAAGGTTTTTTCCATTAAATCAAGACACACAAAACCTGTAAATATGTAAATCTTGCCTTCATGCAACATTGAGAAGTCCTTAGAAGATCTTCTGGAGTGTTCTGGAGACGCAAGAAGCTACGAAAGCAGTGCTAAGAACGTGGGTGTACACCGGTGTATGTTCAGACAAATTGTGGACACTAGTTTTAGGAGTGGGGGTCCTCTTAGCATCAGGTCATGGGCATAACGAGACATCATGAAAGATGTCAAACAAAAAGTGACAAAAAGAACTGCTTCTGACCTGCAAATGCTAAAATTGTGGCCTGTCTCAAGTTTGCTCAAGACCACCTAGATGTTCCACAATGCTTCTGGGGAAATTACATGTATGTGGACAGAATGTCTGACTTTTTAACACAAATGCACCACAATGGAGGAAAAATAACATTTGACAGGAGGATGGAGGAATAGCAGCAGTCCATGCCCTCAACCCAAATAGACGTTGGGTTATGCACCAGGACAATGAACCAGAGCACACAAGTAAATCAGCTGAGGAACGGTTTAAATGAACATTTGTTTTTCGTAACGGCCAAGTCAGAGTCCTGACATTAAGCCTACTGAGATGCATCCTAGAAAAGAAGTGATGATCCAAAATTCCTTCAAAAAATGCTTTGGGGAAATCTTATTTGCAGTTATCTTCTCTACAGTTTAATTAATTCAATTCAATTCAAATTCACTTACTTTTTCTAGCCTGATTTTTATTGATGTTTACTCAGTGTACTCAATGAAGGATATGAACAGTAGTGTTTGTGTGTTATTAGTTAGATTGTGTTTATCTATAATTGTGACTTAGATTACATTTTTGAGTAAGTAGTAATCAATGCAGAATTCCATGTAATTCCAAATAGTTTAATCAGTTTTTATGCCAGTGTGTTTGCTCTCACCGAAGAAATAGACAGGACTTGGACATTTTCCATGATGCTCATTTTATTCAATACACAACAGATTGTCTCTTAAATAAAATTGTACATTTACACATGAGATTGTATTTACAACTTGTATAATACCTTAAATGTTTACATGCAAGGTTCATCTATGAACCTACATCTTGTTATGAACTGGCTTTCAACAGCAAAACAGTCCCACTGAACAACCTGTAGAAATACCGATCCAGAACCTGGTTAAGAATTTTTCATTCACGTTTTTATTCAAGACAAACATTTTTAATCACGTTTTTTTTACTTAGTGCTTAGAAGCCATCTGCACTGTATGTTTCTCTTCTTTTGTCATTCATACCATTTTTATTCCATCTCCTCTTCTTCCAGAGCTCGTCCTTAAAATTCATTAGGAATGGAATGCACCTGCTTCATCTTCAGGTCGTCTGGGCCGAAGGAACCGGGCAGCAGCTCCTCAACTGTCATCTCCACGTAGGAACCGTCCGGCTTGGACAAATACACATCCCAGCTGGCACCGAACTGCACACAGTTAGACAGTTAGGACATTATAAGTGACTGCCCTGCAGACTCCTACACGGTTAAATGACCGCTTGATGGTCTAAGACTGCACTCACTTCTCTCATGAACTGGCGACAGCCTCCACAGGGGGAGATAAACTGCTCACACAAGTCACTGAAAGGCAAAAGCAGACTGATGAGGGTGACCGCTGCATGCACCGCCGTTTGGCAGTGAGGCTCAGATTAAGGTGCTCTATTATTATAGAGGATTTACAGGTAAACTGAGTAAGCTCCATAAACCATATTACGCAAGGATATGTTATACTGGGACATATACAGAATTTAAATGGGCAAAGTTGGATTACAATATTATTAATATTATTATCAACATATTAATAACAATGTTAGTAAAATATTATTATGTTAATTTTACTGTCACACACAAGCATAATATTTGTCTTTTGCAGAATAAAAGTACATGTGAAGTTGTGATTTTGACTTTGACATCCCAAGCTCATGTAGCTGAATTCTTCTTTCAATGCTCGGATGATTGTTTACAGGGTCTTTTTACCTGTTGTTTACAGTCTTTACCATAGAAGCAGAACTACCGATTCCCATGATGCACTCTGAAAAACTTTCCTGTTCCTGTGTATTCTGTGTGAGAACTAAAGCTGTAGTACCTGGCTATTGCTATGGCTTTGAAATCCCTGTAGCCTTCTGACACGGCCTTGGAGATGGCAGTCCGCTCTGCGCAGATTCCCAGGTTGTAACAGGCGTTTTCTACATTGCAACCTGGAATGCAATGAGATAAGATAAGATAAGATAAGATAAGATAAGATAAAATAATCCTTTATTAGTCTCACAGTGGGGAAATTCTCAGTGTCACAGCAGCAAAAGGATAGCAAGACACTCAGATGCAAAAACATAGATAATTTACCACTATATACACAATATAAATAATAGAAGTAAAAAAAGCAATAACAATATTATTTACAGATTATTTACAGATAATGGCACATTGAGCCTTAATTGCACATGTGGGGGGGGTAACTAAAAGTATAACTTTTATTATACTTGACAATAAAAGTCAATATAAATGTAATATATGTCAATAATATATATCTATAGTTCAGACTATAGATTAGTTTCTCTGGTTTTACTATTTATAGACAGTGTGTTTTAGGGAAATTAACATTTGCGTTGCATTTCATAAACCATGGGCAACATTTCCCCTAAATTCCAAATAAAAAAATTGCTATTCAGAGCACTTATTTGCAGAAATGACAACTGCTCGAAAATCAACTGATCCAATAATGTGAATAAATTATTGTAATAATTATAATGCAAAGAAGTTTAAATTAAAACAAGACAGTGCTAACTTTGAACTTTGAGAGCATTCAGAAATCACTATGGTGAAATAACCTTGACAGCCAATCACAGCTTTCATGTCTCGGGCAGGCTCTCCACTAATCTTCCACATTGCTGTTGGGACTTTATATATATATATATATTTGTCACTATACACCAATCACCCATAACATTAGTACCTAATAGTGCCTAATGTTAAGTTAGTCCCCCTTGTGCCGCCACAACAGATCTGACCAAATGTTTAAAAATTAAAATTATTTTTAAAATCAACTTTTGCACTGTTGCACAAAAACCCCGCATCTCCATTTCTGAAGGCTCCAAGTTAGATCCATCAGAAACTCCACGATCACACCAACATGTATCATTCACAACGTATCACAATGTATCATTGCTTTCACGCAAAAACCTCCAATTTGTTTTGACACAGTGACTTATGACCAAGTGTGAACCCAGCAGTTGCTCTTTACAGTGGACCAATAGAAATGCTCCATAATGACTTGAAAATAAGTGATCTGGTGGAGTAAAGCGCTGCCATCAGCAGCCAGAGTCCAAGAGATTCCAGAGGTGGGTTCATGGCACTTCCTCCCCACGTCAGTCCCAGTGTGATGTTAGTCAGCACAGGCGTCTGTTAGCTGTTGGATCAGAGCCAGGGAGCCATGCTTCCCTCAGAGGCTACTCAGCCTAGGCTACTCAGTTTAAAAAAAGAGGCAGTGGCTGGCTTCACATGTGTCGGAGGAGACTAGTGCTAGTCTTCATCATGCTAGTGTTGGGGGTATTTAGGGGGATAAGGGGAGTATAGGGGTGTTTCCATATTGGGGAGAAAATGGGGTAAAATTATACAATAAAGTTTAAAAACCTAGTTGTAATAAATATATATATATAAATATATATATCCTGTTTTTGTTCCTCCTGTAAAGTTGCTATTTTGGAGTTACAAGGTTGTGTTCCAACAAAGTCAATGTCCAGTTCAGGCTGTGTATACCTGATGCATGTGTTCTTATGTGGTGGAGGACATTGGCTTGTCTGTTGGTTCACAGACTGTTCTCTTTCATCATGTGCCGAAAATACAGTGACACACAGGCGTCTCTCGATGAGTTCAAGGCTGCATGGTTGAGCAATAGTAGAATTTGTGTTTGGTGATTTCGCTGGTGTATCTGGGTGTCCCTGTGATTATCTGTGTCTGCCTTTTGAAAAAGCAAACTGGAAATATCTTCGTCTTTCAGCCAGAAACAAGTCACTGTTTACGTAATGATTTTCTGCCGAGATGAAAGCGTAGACCTGGACTGTACTGCCGCAGATGGCTTTCAATCATTAACGCAGCAGAACCAGCTATGAAAAAAACAAACATGACCATGAGTCTGAGAGACGCTGTCTCACTGTCCTTTTGACTGCAAACACTACACAGTGGCAGGCAACAGTCTGGGCAGCCCTGGTCAATATTGTCTGTTACTGTGAATAGTTAAGGGAAAAAACGATGGAGTGAAACAGGAAAAAGATCCACCTGCAACAATGTGGGGTGGAGCGTAATTAAATGATCAGATGATGCAAATTTCAAAGCTTTATAAATACTCAGACTCCTCAAACCTTGTTCCAACAATCAGCAGCCATGGGCTCCTCTAAGCAGCTGCCGAGCACTCTGAACATTAAAACAACTCATGCCTAGAAAGCAGAAGAAGGCTATAAGAATTTTCAGGAAGTCATTTTCTTATTAACAGCAAAAGAAGGGTAGCTGTCCATGACCTCAAGCCAAAGCGACGTTGGGTTATGCAACAAGACAATGAACCAGAGCAGAAAGATGCAGCTTCTGGATCTGTGCTGTTCTACTGTGCAGCGACCTCTGCATAAATATGACCTTCATGGAAAAGTCGCCTTACGAACAGCTCCCAAAACAACAGCAAACAACAAGGCTCACAAGTACGGGAACTCTTCAGTATACTTCCACTAATTCATTGACCTGGAGGGATTCAGATATTTTATAACACTTGAGCTCAAATCCAGGCTAACTGGGATTCCTCTGCCTTGCCGGAGGGAGTGGAGGTCAGTGGAGGTAGATCATGCTCATATAGTTTGGTGTTATAGTCCACAAATTCAACCCATTCGGGACAATATGATGTGCTTAAGTTCTAAGATCCTGGGTTTCAATATAAAGGTGTCATTAAATTCTATGTATCTTGGTGCGACCCATAAAGGTCACCGGGTGCATCTCTCAAAGGCCACCGATGGCAATGATGGCTACCTGTTGAATGGTTGCCTATATTTCTGGCTGCATCCAAATACTCAAATGTGGTGGTCAGTTCTGTGAAGTCCTGACCATTGAAGAACAAGGTGAAAGGAGGCTAACACAGTATGCTGAGAAACAGATGGATACAAGCTGGAATTGTAGAACTACACAGTGCTCCTATACGGTCAGTGGAGCTAATAAAATGGGCAGTGAGCGGTGGATGTTACGGCGGATGCTGATGAAACAGACTGCTGGATCTTTTTCAGTTTGTCGCCATGAAAACAGCGTGAGCCGAGGCTCCTCTTCCTCATACGCTCTCCAACTGACAGCCAGCTCATCTGAGATTAGGTGTGAGAGTTAAGCTTTTTTAAATTATGTACACATTCTTGAGTGCATCAAAAACCCCTTCCAGCAGCATCGGCGTCCTCTCTTGGCAGGTCTTATGCAACCAATAGCATTATTATTTAACTGCTCTCAAGGCTGAGAAGCTGTTGATTATGTGTGGAGAGGAATTACAGCGCACACTGTGTAATTACTTTTGTTGAATATGGCTTTTTTTCAGGCAGAGTTCAGCTAAATTGGATTTCACTGTGGGAGTGAGTCAGCTCTGGATGTTAAAGGAATACATTAGTGTTGTTCAACCTAGCCTCTATCTGATGCATCTGTGGACGACAGTCGATTACCACAGACAATAACTTCAGCATGTTTCCGTGTTCTCAGTAAAAGAACGAAAAAACCTATAGACTCTTTGTACTTTACAATGGAAGTCAGTGGGCAGATGCTAAAGCAGGGAACCCGGTTAAACCAGCTGCCTTTACAGCATAAACTCCTGTTATAAGCATGTTTCCAGTCTGTTCCCCTTTTCTCTTTCATCTTTGAGAGTTTCTCACCTGTAAACACCGTCCCGTCGCCGGTCAGAAGGGCGGCCCCCACTCTGAACTTGCTGTAGGGGCAGTAAGCGAAGTTCTTGGCCTCCAGGGACTGCCGGATCAGCCCTGTTACCCCAGAGGAGGTCATCTTTAGGCTGTTCATCTGCCTGGTCGGCAGCTCGCATCTTACTTTCAAGTCACCCATGTTGCCTAACGTGGAAAGTCTATGTGTTTACGTGCTTTTTGCTCAGCGCCTTTGACTTTGTATCTCGCTCAGCCTTTCTAGAGTTGAACTGTGGCCAATCCCTGTTCTAGGATCTTCTGTCCCACCCCACAAAAGCACACAGACGCACAAACCCACCCTTACTTAGCCCTCCCTGCCTGCTCTTCCCTGCCTACTCTTCACATTGGAAGAGCTTTTTTATGCCGCTTATGCTTACGTAACTTCATGTCAAAGTCGAGGTAGCGGGCTTTCGCTCCACTACACTAAGAGAGAGGGAGAGAGAGGAGGGAGGAGGGCTGTTTAAAGGTCACTGAGCAATGACAGTGATGTTTTGTGTGAAATCATGGTGAAATCAAAAAAAAAAAAAACACAGCTTAAGATGAAGTGTGTAAGAGGAAGCTTCACCTTACAGATATGATTATTTTATGATCCTACTGCAGTGATAACATGAGAATATACTGTTTACATAGTTGCAGTTTGGTCACAAGTCTCAGAATTACGCAGGAGAGCAACGAAGAAATGACGAAATGCGAAGAGAGAGGAGAATGGGCAACGTGACATTCAATACCAGCAGCTTCAGTACCACCGTTTATTCCAAAATACTGTAGCCACGGCACTACAGCACAATCATTTACTGTCCGTTTGGAGGGTGGAATAACACTTCATCAGTATGTGAAGGTTCTCGGTTTGAACACAAGCCAAGACAAACAGCAGATTTATAACACAACATAATAGTTTTCCCTTTGACGTAAGCTTGAACATCTGCCTGAACATTAAGTGGTTCCTTTCATTACAGGCAAACCCTACCACTGCTACAAGACGTCTGGCTACTGGCATACAAATGGAAGAAGCCCTGTTTTCCCCTTACGACTAGAAAGACCCTCATAAGAAGACTATGACGTTTAACATACAGTAGCTTGAATGAGGAAATGAGGTGTAGAAAAGCTGTAGAATGTAGAAAGCTTTAGAAAACTTCACATTGTCGCTGCCATGCAAACAAAAACATTGTATCTCCAAATTGGCAACTTTACATGAGAAGGGAAACAAACTTCAGTGTTTTTCAAAACGTTTCAATGGAAGTCAATGTAAATTTATTTTTAAAAATTCATTTCCAAGGCATTTCTATTGGTGTGTCCATCATATTTTTTTTGATACAATGTAAAAAAAAAAAAACAAAAGCCAGATTCACATTATATCAAAAAGTAAAAAACATCAAAAATGGAGATACAGGGTTTTTTTTTTGCATGATGTAGTTTTATTTCTATATTCAACTACTGTGTAAATAGTTCATCTGGACATGTTTGGTTTTTTGTCTTTTTTGTACCAATAATTCTCACTGTATCAATCAATATCCATATAGATTTCAAATATATGGCAGATACTATAATATAACTAATATTTAGGAAATTTATTTATAACATATATTTGTTATGTAATGAAACCAATTAGAAATGTACCTTCTTCAAATTTGGGACATTAATTTTAGGCATATATTAACATACACAAACATACATGCCATTTTGGAGCATTTGTATTGGTCCATTCATTCTGAAATTTTGACATTAATGTCTACCAGGTGAACTACCAGATTCAAAGTATTTTCAAAATGTGAAAACAGCTTAAATGAGGATAGCTGTAACAATATATAACACATTATATATATATATATATATATATATATATATATATATATATATATATATATATATATATATATATATAGTCCTTTATGGCAGGGGTGCACATCTCCAGTCCTAGACAGCCACTCTCCAGCAAAGTTTGAGTTGAATCAGGTGTGCAGCACCAAACTTTGCTGGAGACTGGCGCTCTAGGACTGGAGCTGTGCACCCCTGCTTTACCACACATATTGATATATATGCAAATATGGCCATATATCAGATTTCCATATGGGATCTTGAGGCACTGATTCATTTTCAAAGGAACTGTGATTGAATCCACCCGAGCTGTTCTTCTTAAATAAGAGTGAAGTCAGTTTAGTCGGTGGTGTTGTCGCTGATGATCCAGTTGATCCAGCGGATGTAGTTGCGGACCTTGGTGTAGACACCAGGGAAGTAGGGGTTGGCACAGCCGATACCCCATGAGACAATACCTTCAAAATTGCCGTCGCACACAAGGGGACCCCCGGAGTCACCCTGCCGTCAAAGAGAGGGAAGTGTCACATTGGCTGCAACCTCAAAGGAACTGTGCTCAGTGTCATGGCCAATTAAGGATGAGCCCATGTGCCCAATTGGGAAGCCATTATTTATTTATTTAATTAAGGGTGAGCTTTTAACCATGTAACTTTATAGATAGTGAATAATCTTCTATTTATAAATGTAACTGACCTCTGTTCTGATTGGCTGCCCTGTATTATGCCTCAAAAAGACACCCAGGCCAAAACACTTCTTATAACTTCAGCATCGGTGTGTGGGGCTAAAAGGCTGCCTACTTGTGAATGCTTTGGTCTTTGTGACATCACTAAACCGTGATTTCAGAATAAGCTGTTTTTGCAGTTTTTTACTTTAATGTGATGACGATATGGGGTCCTTTAATGCTTGTTGTAGTAGACTAGTCAAGACTCACCTGGCAGGAGTCTTTTCCTCCCAGCAGAGATCCGGCACACACCATGTTGTCCGTGATTCTGAAGTAGTAATAGTACTGGCAGTTGGGGATGATCTGTACGTCCACAGCGCGAAGCACGGGGGACAGGTAATAGCTGTACACCTGCGTGACTCCCCAGCCGCTCACTGTGCACGCCATGCCCCCACGCAGTGGTGGGGTGTCCGAGCTGGGCAGCACGGCAGGCTGGACGTAGGCGTTCAGGTCGGCTGGCCGTTCGAGCTGACCATGAGAAAGCAAAGTGCTCAACATGGGAAAGCTGGAAATGCTTTGGTATCCCTTGCTATAGTAATCAGTTTGTTATGTATAATAATATTGAATAAACAATTTAGGCATTAATTGAGTATATATATACAGACTGTAAATTATCTATTTACAGTCCTTTTTTTAACCATTATCTACTTCAGGATTTCCTGGATATTACTAATATGCAAATGTGGGCCATTCCATTAGCATGTGATATTATGTGAGGAGATTCTGAGAACTAGAGAACTGAGGCTGGAGTGCAGGTGGCTTCTGTGTTGTGGTAGAACCCCAGACCCCCCTCTGATAAGTGGAGCTAGCAATGAGAGAAATGGAGACATGAGTTAAAGGGATGTGACGGGGTGGTGGTGGGATGCAAGGACATAGTAGAAATGGAACTTATAGGGCTTTAGGTTGGAGGAGGAGCCAAGGCCCAGATTCATGGACCATGGATTAGGCCTAGTTTAGGACTGAATGGTAATGCCAGTGGTGCTTTACCATTAAAAAGCACTTTTTGGTTTAAGATCAAGTTAAGTCAGGGTCTTAGAGATCTGGCCCATTGTGTTAGTGATTCTATGAAGGCCAAGCTACAGTGTGTTATAGCTATTGTAAGACAGAACTTCTCTATTCTCCCCATTAAAGAAATATATTTATAATCCAGGCATAATCCAGCATAATCTGACCCAAAGTCTAGGTTAGCTAAAGATAACCTATGATTTACATAGCCACTTTTGATTTAACTTACTTTTAGGAGCATGATGTCGTTATCAAACGTCCTGTAGTTGTAAAGATAGTAGACCAGGGCTCTGGAGACGTTGAACACCTGCTCGACGCCCTCTTTCTTGGACAGGTCGTGCTCAGCCAGCACGACTTTGATCAAATAGTTCCTGGTAGACAAACAGGTTGATTTTCAGGTGGATACTTTAGTTAATAGTTTATTTATTTGACCTTAGTTTGGTGTGTTAAGTTTTAATAGTTGAGTGACTGTGGATCTAAAAGGGCGCAGAAGAAGAAGTTGTTTCTACTTTGCTTTTCTTTCTAATTTAATGAAGGTTTTAAATTTTCAATTATATAGACAGAGACTCTACATAAGCAAAAACCTCTGATGACTTGATGAAATCCACCTGAGAGTTGGCCAAACATGAGCTACAATGGAAGCTACACTGGAATTATTTTGTAAAAGGGTCTTTTGGACAGAGGTCAGTGTCACATTTTTGCTTAAATTTGAATATTTATCTAGAAACTGTTAATATTTATATTGTTAAGATATACTATATGATATAGATATAGAAGGTCAAACATTATTGGTTTAAAAGACAACCCCCCAATGTGGTCACAGACTTTTGGACTCCACTGTGTACATATACAAAACAGTACCAATCTCTATACCCACAGTAAAACACACCTCCATAATGCATAACTTGGTCAAATATTAATTAAACAAAATAACAAAATACAGCCCATCAAAAGTCATCAAAGGTCCTGTAACCCAAACAATGTGCAAAACATCCTGGAACCACTGTAAACCACTGTAAAGAGCTTGACGTGAGAAAATGTGGTTTTGTGATACTCCTAGCTTCACTAATAACACTCTCCTGATCTGAGACCAGTTTTGGAGGCTTTGTTTATAAAGGTTAATGTTAAGATTCATGCAGAGGACAGATTGAACACAAACAGAGCAACTCAGCTGTGATAAAACAGATGTGACACGACTGCGGTACTCACGGCTTCCAACAGTGGGCAGCAGACACCACCCACTGTGCATTTATGAGCGTTCCTCCACAGTAGTGGTTGTTGTTGTACTGTAAGGAGGCCTGGTACTTTATAGAATAGGGCTCAACCTCCTGCCCTCCGATGATTCTCTGCTGCAGCGAACCTGAGGGGAAAGAAACTCTTCAAAAAACATCTCATTTCTGGTGCTCCACTGATGTGAAGGGAACTGTTATATATATATATATATATATATATATATATATATATATATATATATATCCCTTTCACATTTAGTCCCCAGTTCCTTTCATTTCCTATTCTTCTAAGGATTAAGCTACAGAACAGCTTTGCTGTTGCTCACACCTCTTACTTTTGAGCTTCAGGCTTTTATTTATAGTGGCAGACATGATTCAGTTCCTTTGCTGATAGATGCTGCATGTAGCAAGAAGTTCCACTGATGTTCAGTAAGGATTTCTTCAGGTTTTGAGCTGTAGGTTTACTACACTAGTTTTTTTTATTAGGCCTGTTTACTTCTACTTCCACTTTTTAGCTTCCTGAAGACGTAAAGATTCAAATAATATAAACGTTTGGTACAAATGTATTTTTAATTGGATTTGTCCCTCTTAATTGCAATATTAGAATTGAGATTTTTGGGAAAACAAAATTTCTTCTATGGAATTGCTCCAGAGCACTTTTTTGGTTTGCTTTCCTGCAAGAAGAAGTACACAGTACACTTAAAAAGGAGTCTAAATGCCACCAAAAAGGGTTCTTTGCGATGTAGCAATAGTGGAACCCATGTTTGGTGTTATGCATAACCATTTTATTCATTTCTGTCGTTCTAGGACAGGTTTTCCATTGTAAGGAGGAACTACTTAAATACGCAAATTAATTAAATGAATCCTGCAAATGATCATAAGTTGTTTTGGTTCTACATAGAGGTTCTGTTTGTGTTATAAAGTGAAACCAAAGTGGTGGAACTTTACCATGAATGGTGGAGAAGACCAGAAGCAGTGCATATTCCACACATTTCTTCATGTTTAAAAAACTGAAAAAGAAAGACGTTCAGAGTTTTATGAAAAAATCAATCAGAACTCAAATCTACCACAAATCTACGGAAATGCTCCAAAGTATTTTTGGAAAGATCAAGGTGTAGCACTCACTCACTTAGGTCCATTAAAAAAGCTTTCTAATTGCTGGACGGTTCTAGGAACAATCTTCAATTAGTATTCACTGTTAATATTCTATGGAGGTTCCCATCTATTTGAAAGGTTGTTCTCCAGGAAAATAAAAGAAGTTCCTCTACAGCATCACTCCCAAGAACCAACTTTTGGTGCCTCTATATTATACAATCTCTCCATTTTCTAATAATAATAATAATAATAATGATAATAATAATAATAATAATAATCACTTTAACTGTACTCACCTTGGAAGCGCAGAGCAGGTCGGCAATAACAGGTGTTCTCCAGCATTGGTGACCCTGAGAAATCTTCTCTTTGGCCTTTATAGTGTAACTACATCTGTCCCTCAGGTGTGATGCCTTGTTTGTGTGTATTGTTTCTCCGACATGGACCGGGACAATGGCGAGAAACTACACGGCCCTGCCCAGCACGTTTCAATAGCTGGACTCTTTTTTTTTTTTTTTTTTTTCTCAATAGCCACAAAGGTCTCCCTTTAATTTGTGGAGGACACTGATGTGATACTCATAGGCAGCAGGCCTATAAATTAAATACATCAGGCTCGTTAGTATGATGAGATGTTCTTTGGGAACACCCTGCGCTCATTGGTTTGATTAGATACTCACAGACCATACAAACCCAATACATTAAGCTCATTTGTTTGGAAAAGGATAGTTAGTGGAATTATGTGTATTTATTGGACGTGGTTCGACGCTTGGGCTGTTTTTCCATACATTCCATCAAAGGCGATGCCGCTCTAATCTGTGATCCTGTTTGACGTAGTTTCAGAGATAGCAATCTGAATAAAGTGGACCAACTCCTTCTGACTGAACCACAAAAGTACGTCAAACTAGATACTATTGCAGAGGTTAGACAGGTTCCCCCAGCATTAGCGGCTCATAATCTCTCTGCGCCCAGATCGCTGTGGTTATCCCATCTCTGCTGACCTCTCTAAGGAGCGCTTTAGACTAAGTGCACATTATACGCCATTGTTCTGCCTTCTCCCGAGGGCAGACAGCTACACTGGTACAGGATGTGTCTTTCTGAGCAGTGCTGTGAACCAGGCAGCCAACAACAGAACCTACGGCGACACAAAGAGGCCAGGAGCACATCTGACTGGATGCACGTGGAGTGACAATTTGAACGAAATTGCTCTACGGGTTGTGTTTCTATATATATAAACATACAATATAATGTGACTGTCAGCCAGAGAAAGAGAAGGAAGTGTGATTGTGTTTTGAACCCTACAATAGATCAAGGGTTCGATCCCTGTTCACATCCCAGCCATCTGCAGCTAGGAGCCCTCCCATACTACAGCTTGTGGATGGTGGAGCAGACAGATGTCAGTGATTCAGGGGGCTCCCATGTCTGTGTTGCCTTCTGGCTCTCTTCTTTTTTAGCTAGGCTGTTCGAGTCAGATCTGCTGGAGTTGCCAGCAACACTCTGATAATGTTCACATTCTCCGTTCTTCATAAATCCAAACAGAACTAATTCGGGGGGGGGGGGGGGGGGGGGGTGTTAATCTCTTGTGTTAATCTCTTGTGTTATTCCTGGACTCTTGTAAAGCTGCTTTGCGACAAATTGCTTTACAATAAATATGATTGATTTCTACCCACCAATCATGCGATGCTAGCCAACACTGGCATCTATTAGATTACTTATTCTCTTAAAACAAAAGTGCATTAGAAGCCTTATGTTGTTGATGCGTGTGAAGTTTATGGGTGTGTTAATGTTGATCATTGTTAGTATAATATGTCTCTTTATTGTCATTGTACTTATATACTTCTACAGTACAGTGCTATTCTGATCCTTCGAACATCCCTGTGTAGAAAGGAGGGGTTGGGCTCAGAGTGGCTCAGCGTTCTAATGCTATACCACTATTGACCAGGGGTCGCAAGTTTGAATCCTGAGCCATGCTGCTTTACCATCAGCAGCCGGCGTCTGAGAGAGCACAATTGGCGCTTAATGCTCTTGAAGTGATGTTGGCCGACATAAGCATCTGTTAGCTGGTGTGGTGAAGCGGGGAACCTGGTGCTTTCCTCCAGCTGCCCGGCAATTCTGCATCAGCAGCAGGTTGAAAAGAGGCACCGGCTGGCTTCGCATGTCTCGGAGGAGACATGTTAAATCCTTACCCTCCTAGGCGGAGTTATGAACGGGTAGGGTAATTGGCAGAATCAAATTTGGAAAGAAAGGAAACTTGAGGGCCTAAAGGTGGCATCTTAGTGAACCCATAATCCTATGATCTGGGATTTTTGATGGAACCTCTGATGATGGAAACATTAATTCATGTAACTACATCAGTGAAATGCAGAAAGCATTAATATCAATTTACAGTTATTATTAAACATATCAGACCAGCTGTCTCTGTGTTAGTGTGCACTGCCAATATTTGGTTGCTTCATAAGGTCATGAATATTATTCTCTACCAGGCTAACAAGGCCAGCATTATATCTTCAGGGATCCCAAGGGCAAAGAGAAGATCATGGTCAGCAGTGGTCTTATAGAGATGGCTGCTAGTGGTCCAGTGGCTTTGGACATCATTTATATACATGTTAATGTTCTCACCATGCTGGAGTTCTGTAGTTTAGTTAAATCGGTGCAACCCACATTAGTGGCATAACTATGTAAGTTAGGTTTTTGCTGATAAAAGGCCAATTAGTACCGGCAGTTTTACGACGTATCAGGCCAAGTGTTACTGTGTCAGTGTGTACTGGAGAGGTGTCTCAGTCTGGCTCTTTGGATTGATTAAGCCTACTAGAAGCGACTAACAAAGAAAGCATTATATCTTGTCACAGGGTCAAAGAGGTGAGGAGAGCTGAATGCACTGTTTTACCTTTCTGAATGATGAATTGTTGCCGGTCTGAAATTCTGCCAGCTGAAACTGGAATCAGACACTTGAGGACAGTTGCTGATGTAGTTTCCTCGGAGAGACGAGGAGGGACTCAGCAAAGTTTTAGCCAGGAAAACTTTTACTGTCCCATATGTTAGCCTCCATCTCCGGCATGGCCTGCTTACTGCTTTGGACCTTGGTGCTTCTGAAGATTTTCGCAGCTGACTGTAAGTACAATTTCCAAACAGGTTGAACATGCTCGCTCTGTGGTCATAGGACTAAAATGGAAGCGTCTGTCTTCAGTTTTCTGTCTTTTTAAAAACATTTTAAAAACATTGTCTTTAATCAGTATTTTAACCAGGTTTTCTTAGGCCAAAAAAACGTTTCAGGACAGGTTAAATTATATTACCCATTAAAAATCCAGCTGACAGCTAGTTTCAGATGGTCTAAGCTTGTGTTTGCTGTCGTAGGAAAGCTGGTGATCTACGTGAAAACACACCCTGTGCTACAAAACCAGCTGATAAATATTTTAATTCAAATTATTTCATTAACTTTTTCATTTCTTTGTCATATATGTCCATATATTGCAGTATTTACAGTAGAATCTGTATGTATATTCACAATTATTCCTGTCCTTGAAAAGTAACTGTTATCTAGCTAGTTACCACTGCTACGCTAACGTAGCTTCGCTATTGGATGAACATCGTTAGCGTTTGATGCTGCTTACTGCAGAGCTAACTAACTCAAATACAGACATATGAAGTTTGTGAGGCATGTATGTAAAATATACTTACCTTGTTAACTGTAGCTTCTTAATGAAGTTCAATATAACATCTAACTATGAATAAAGCAGGGTCGGTTAGCCTGTTAGCTAGCTGTTACAGCCTGTACATTCAATTTTCAGAATTTCTCTGCTTGTTTCAGAGCTAAAAGGTAGAAATAGTTAATACATTTTTAATATGCTTTTGTTACACAACATCTGAGCGCTGACCATGATCACATGGTTAAAGTAGCATCTTTACCTTAAAAATAACAGCATCACTGACTTGTAATAGGTAGATTAGCATGTCTGTCGTTGCTACTCTGGCCATCTGCACATTGCCAAACTCAGGACAACGCATACAAGAAAAGCATAACGCTGTCTAAGTTGGGTAATATTTGTGTAAAATCCAGTAATGTTACTGCAACATGTCAGTATACATGCTTCTTTTACATTCAGTGATAATTGTGTAGCTCTCAGCTTATCCAGAAAAGCGTGTCCTTCAGTGATGGCTCAAATCACACTTCACGATTATAGGTAAAGCCCAGGAGCAAGAAATTTTCCTTAGTGTTGCTCTAAGTTTGCTGAAGCACTGGTTGTGTTTATAGTAGCACAATAAGTGTTATCCTATGGATGTGCTATCCTTAAAAAATAGTTGGCTGTAGCACATGTATTCTTAAAAAGTGTACGTCTATTTCCTGATTGTATTACGAAAGTGTGAGGTGCGTGACTTTAATCCATCTCACGTTTTATTTGAAGTTTTTTCTCCTGCGTGTCGAGTGTTTCACCTTTCCATTGACACGAATCTGAGTGCACAATCTGACACTATAGTGATCAGCTGGAGAGTGTAGCTTATTGTTAAGCAACATTGTGAGCCGAGACGTTATTTGTTTCCAGCTTCTCTGTAAGGTTTACCTACATGTGTTTAGGAACCTGTATAGGATTACCCAGGTTGACCTGCATGGGCCAAGGGACGCTAAAAAGCTTTCAGTTCCCATAGACATGTTTTCATGTTTTGTATTCAGCCTGTTTTCATGAAGTTTCTCAACAGAACGGTTGTTATTTGTCTTTTTGCCCTACATGCAGCATCTGTGATACCATTATTTCCCTTTTAGTGTGGTTGACTCAACTCCCTTTTTATAATTCATTGGTTTTGTGATGTCATGAAAACCAACACATTTACATACGTATCTCCACCCATTTGCCAGTTTGTCCCACGCCATTAATGACTGTAACGGGAGGCTTACCCAGAAGGCTTTGGGGGTTTGAACAGTGGGGTATAAGGGTTGCCGGTGGTTGGTTCAGGGGTTGGACAGTTTAGTATGAAGGTAGATGGTGTAAATTGTTTGGTAATTGGTTTAACCCTAAGGAATAATAAGAGGTTGGTAAGTGTTCAAAAATAGATTGTTTTGGTGCATAAACCCAAAAAATAAAATAATATAACCCAAGTTATAATAATGTCAAAATAAATTTAGAACATGGTTTCTTTAATTTAACATATCAATATATCAGTAATTAAGCAAATTAATGTCTAATCACAGCGAATACTAAAAATAAATACTAAAAATACTGAAAATAATTTCTTCTTCTCCTTTTTGTTATTATTTTGAACCATTTTGAAATCTTAAACCATCTTTCCATTTCTCTTGCCAGGTCAGGATTTTGTTCAAACCCGTATAGTTGGAGGCTACGCTCCTTCACCAAACTCAGTTAAATACATCGTATCTCTGCAAACTTCCAAGGGCCAGCATTTCTGCGGTGGGTCTCTGGTGCATAAGTACTGGGTGCTCACCGCTGCACACTGTAATATGGGGTGAGTTCTCTTGCCACGCTTCTTTACTGAGCGCATTATTCCCATCCATTTGAGTTGTCCGTATGAATAACAGCACGCACTGCAGAGAAACTGAGCTTCTGGCCGCTCAGCCAAGCTGTGGGCGAGGCGGAAGCCAGAAAACAGGGGACACAAACACACCATAAGGAGGGTAACCTTGACTTGTCATTACTGTGTTTCACAGTAATGCTCATGTACTGTTATGAATACTGTTCTGCGCCTCAAACACAGGGTCTTTGTGTCCCAAGTACCCCTGATATGTCAGCAAAACCCACAAATACAGAAGGTGCTAGGAAACACAGCAGATGTCATGGTGCATCATCATGCTGGAAGTAGCCTTTAGAACAGGGGTGGGCAACGGGGGTCAGAGTCCAGTATAGTTTGCTGAATCCAAAGCTGGTCAGACACACTACAGGTGTAGTTAACAGAAGAAATCTCTAACATCCTGGTCTGTGGTGTGTTTTATGGGTGACCCAATGCCTATTATTCATGTATGACATGCAGTTGTCTTCCTCTCAGGGTGGATCAGATGATGATAGTGGCTGGAGACTACGCTCTCGGTTTGTACGAAGGGACGGAGCAGTATTTCAAACCGCACTCCCTCAGACCTCACCCGCTGTACAACAAGAGCACCAATAATGCAGACATCATGCTCATTAAGGTAAAGGCTTTTTGCATATACCGTTTTTTGGGAAGGCATTGATGTACAAAAGTATTGGGACACCTGCTCGTTTCCTTTAAAATTTAGGGTTTTAAAAAAGTGTTTTTCCTGCTGTTCTTTGAGTAACTGTCCCAGGGAAGGTTTTTTTTCCACTAGATTTATTTTAGATTATTACTGTGGGGATTTGACTGCATTCAGTGTCAAGGGTGTTTGTGAGGTCAGGATGTCGGATGATCTCCACCCCACCACGTCCCCAACTCCCCAATTCATCTCGCCATCCATCCTTCCAGAGGACACAGTTCCACTGCTCCACAGCTCAATGCTGGGGTATTATACCTCTCTAGTCAAGGCCTGGCATTAAGCATGGTGACAGTAGGTTCATGCCAATAGGTTCTATCCTATCGGCAAAACGTCTCTACAGGGACTCTGGAAGCTGTGTGTATGCATTTGCACATCTTACAAACTATATACCTAAATCTAATATTTTCCTCTAAATGTAGTTATTAATTATAATCTCATATAGACCTATTTCTGTAGTTTCTGACACTGTTTGGCTGAGAGCTACAGCAAAAAAAACAACAAAAAAAACAAGACTACAGACAAAGAGGCTTTAAGATGGCTGCTACTGTTTTTAGCTATGCCTTTTGGCATGAAGTGAAAAATGGTTGTAAATTAGATTTTTACTGAAATATTGTTCAATGCTGGTTGCTTATTGCCATCATGTAAAAATGAAGGAGGACCTTAAGCTGTATGACCAACTGTCAATGTATTACTTGAAGCAATACTCCTGCCAAAGTAAATATTACCCTGAATCATAACCAGAAGGATGCAGTGATTAAGGGCCCACGAATAAACAAGCTGTCTAGCTCTAATCTCTACACTGTGTGTGTGTGTGTGTGTGTGTGTGTGTGTGTGTCTGTGTCTGTGTCTGTGTCTGTGTGTTTGCTTTAGCTTCGGGCTCCAATAGATCTGAACAGGTATGTCTCCCTGGCTCCTCTACCCAGACAGAACACTGGTGTGCTGCCCGGCCGGTTGTGCCAGGTGTCAGGCTGGGGCTCCACCAGCCACAGTGGTGGGGAGATACCCCCTACACTCCACGCGGTCAAACTGCCCATTGTCTCCACAGCCAAGTGTAACAGCAGTGAGTCCTTCAATGGAAACATCACCTCCAACATGATCTGTGCAGGCTACAGCACCGGAGGCAAGGACGCATGCAAGGTAGGGCTGTCCATTTCTGGTCTCATAATAATTAATGCAGTTCCATATGGAAAGACTCAAAGCTCACCGTATTTTGATATATAAGACTCAGAATTACAGATCAGATTCATATGCAAAATACACGAATATGCCTAAATTAACATTTTAAAAAATGTTTTAATTGATGTTGAATTTTTCATTTTTTCTCCCAATTCCGTACTGCCAATTAACCCACCCGTTCATAGTTATGCCCAAGACACAAGGAGATAGAGACCACAGCCTCTTTTTAAACTTCCGCTGATGCAGCCAACATGCTCGTACTACCGCTGGGTAGCCAACAGAGGAAAGCGTTGGGTCCTCTACTGCACCAGCCAACAGCCGCCTGTGCTGGTCAACATCGCTTAAGGGTGAATGAGGCAGGGCAATTTGCCCACCTGGACTCTACCCAATGGACTCTCTCAGACACCGGCCACTGATGGCAAAGCATCATGGCTCAGGATCCACACCTGCGACCCCCAGGCCATAGTGGCAGCTCATTAGACCGCTAAGCCACTCAGATCATCCTAAATTTGCAGTTTACACAGAATCGAAATATAGACAGCAATTATTACATTTAGCCAAAAAGTACATACTTTGAATATTAATATATTCAACTATATTTTACATAAAGGGGAATAAGTGCATTAGTCCCCTTTCCAGACTATTTCAGACCAGGCATTTACACCCCAAACCAGAATCCAGCCATTAAAGATTTAAATTTGGTCATTCAGAATAATTTGGTGTGAATTGGTTCAATGAGAGACTTACTGACTACTGGGAACCAGGGGTCACAATATCTGCAGCACAAAGCAGTCTAATTACCCTGCAAAAAAGAAATGAAAATCTGGAAAAAAAATCCCTTTCTATTGGAACGATTTTGTCTTTTGTCTTGAAAAACGATGTTTTAGGCCACATCCTTATTCATTTTCTGTTATAACCTCCTCAGGAGGTATTAAATGCTTTGTTTGTTACCTAACATACCTCTAAAACAACACATTCCATATCAAACCAATCCAAATTATTTATCTTATTTATTCTTATTATTATCCAAATTATTTATCTTACAAATTATTATCTTAGTCTTTAAATTATGTACAAAAGTTTTTAAAAAGCAGTGGACCCCCGGTGGGCCAAGTGTTATTACAAGCTTCTATTACCAAAGAACAGCCCCATCCGTTTGTACAGAAGTCAGTGTAGGTACTGAATAACACACAGTGTGTAATAAGCCTTTCTGCATTTAGGATTTAAAGGAATAGTTCATTTACGCAAGGAACAGCTGTTATAAGGCACCAAACGCTGTGTCCTTAAGTGCACTTTAGACCTCAAGTGTACATGTACAGTGTCCAAAATGCATGAAACATTCAAGCCTCAAGTTTCTGCTATTGCTCTTTTTGTTTACACTGTGTACTTTCGTCCATGTTTAAAGATAACAGTCTGCCAGTGTCAGAAATCACACACACAAGTCTATGTTTACAGTTTGCTTGAAGCTAATTGGCTGGAATAAGCATCTATTACTTGCTAGCTGCATTAGCCCTGAGCTCCAGTTTAAAACTTTAAAACTTTAGATGCCAAACATGTCCTGACTAAGAGGGAAATTTGTGTAAATTAGTGTGTATCACTAAACTGTACTTTTTCAAATTGTCTGATTGATTCCAATGATTTATGACCCCTCATTCAGACCAAGACAAGGCTTACTGCTGCCTTCTTTGAAAGCTGACGTTGATCCTTCAGCAGAAGATGGTGTTGTGTTGGTGTGATCTTCAGCAGGGTGTGGTGTTTCACTGTTCCAGGGCGATTCTGGGGGGCCGCTGGTGTGTGACGGGCGGGTCTACGGCCTGGTTTCCTGGGGAAATGGCTGCGGGGACGCCAGGTTTCCTGGAGTGTACACGGCTGTGTCCAGGTTCCGCAGGTGGATAGACCGGACCATCTACAGTTCCTTCGCACGATGCTACAAACACTAAAGTCCTGGGGGTTATAATGAGCTTCATGTTGTGTGTAACTTACATATTAATGATCTTATATTGATGTTAAGCGTCTTCCAATTATGGGTCCATTTGTTCCACTGTGGCATTGCTGTAAACAAAAGGGTTGATAGAATGATTTACAGTTAAGAATGGGAAGGGTTTATGATACACCCTTTTTAATGGTGTACCTTTTTAAAAAAGTGGAACACAGTGCAGGTATACAGCCTACTGCTACTACTTCCCAGCAGGTTAATACAGGGCCAACATGCAACATATTTTACATCAGTAATACCGAAAAGAGTGTCAACTTTAGTGATACAAAATAGTCAATTTTACCCTCTTAATCTAATGTTGTCCCATTTTTGTGCCACTAAAACTATCAATTTACAGCAGATGATTCTTGAGTTCACTAAAATTTGGTTTTGTGAGGTACTTTTTTGTGTGTTTTGTATCAAAGTAAATATCAAGGCCATCTACAGAGTTTTTTTGACTGCCTTTCAATAAAGTTAATACCAGCAAATATCAGAGGACATTTGGGAACAATAACAAGAAAACCAGAATGAAATAGCTGAGAATAACATTTATACCCCTGATAATCCCTTTGGATGTCTGTAAATCCAATAGGACTGGGTGTGTCAGCTCAGCCTTTTCAATTAGGTGGCAGCATTAAAGAGTTTCTAGTTTCACTGCCGGTACTTGATACCACACCGTAAAGTGATAGGTGCACGACTGACTCTGTGTGAACTCTGTACGACAATCCACACCAATTTAATTCTTACACATGACAAAGCTGTTCTTGGTCTTATCATCTTTTTGCACCAAAGCCATTCAATGCATTGTTATAAAGTAAAAGATTTATTATATAATAATATTCTAAAAGAAAAAACAAAAATTGACACTTCTAGGATCATTTGCCATATATAATGCTATCATATAATAATCATTTGTTAAGCTTGTGAAATAAAGCACACTTTATTAGAAACCCCTCATGGGCCCATCTTTTCAACTGTGCTCCTGGAGATCTATCTTCCTCACCTTCCGTCCAGACCTTACCTCCACCCCTAATTGACCACAACCTAAACCATTTAATTAGTGCCTCCAAATGTCCTTGATTAACTGACTGTTGATACACAGTGTATTAGTCACCCTCTGCCACCCACATCTGCCACTTTAGAAGAAGCACCTACTTTGCAGGCCTACCTTGATCACTCTCTGACCACACAACCACTCTTGTCTGGATATTTTGGAGATGCCACCTACATACCTTGTCACTGCTATGTTGTGAATGTTTCAACACCCAAACAATACTGGGATCACAGAGACCATGTGGCCAAAAACTGACCAATAATGAATGGGGTATAGATTGGCTGACAGATTGACAACAGATGGGCTACGGTCTGTAACTTCACAGCTATAGTATACAGTACAGTAGTTCTACAGTAGAAGTTGGACGGAGCTCCCAAATTGGCCAGTAGACATAGCATAGTGGTTAACATCTCCGCCCTACTCACATCTGACTATGCTTAATTCCCCCACCTACATACCAATAAAGAGTCATTGGGCAATAATCCTAACACTGCATTCGCTTGTATCTTAACATGATAAAACTGGCCTACCGTGTCTGCCTAATGGAATAAATGGAATTGGAAGACAGGTGTTTTTGATAAAGTGGACAGTGCACATGCAGCCATTTCTTCACACAACTTCTCAAGATAGATATGGATAATCACCTTCTGGGTAAGTAAGGCAGGTGTAAGGATGGAAGACAATGGAATATACTCACATATCTACACATCAGCACAGACGCTGTGTTATTGGTGAGTGAAAGAATGGCTCAGTTGTCAGGCAGCCACTGCAGTATTGCTCAGTGCAAGTGTGCTCTAGCCTGCTTCTCTGTGAACAGCTTACAAAAAAGACGCCTTTCTTCTCTCTCTTTCTCTCTTGCCATCGTATCATCCTTTTTATCTCCTCCTATGCATTCTCATGTATTACAACTGACTCGCACTCTGCGATTTCACTGTGATTTTACCCCAAAAACGAGTCAGGGCCACTGAAGTCGACGGCAGGCTTTCACCTCCTCCATGTTAGACACACAGAGACACGCCGGGTGCTTTGGACACAGCATAAATGAATTCCTGTTGATGCAGAAAAAAAGAAAGCGGTAAATAACACGCAAGCAGCATGCTGCTGATTTGGTCTTGCACTTGCATCAGATGGCTCTCTGCTCCAGTGCAGAAACGCAAGAATGGTGAACAACACCGAAATGCAAAGATCTCCCTGCCTTTTGGGCACAGCCCTGTGTCAGAGCCCTCTATGCCAGAATGAGTCATGTTTATCATTTAAGATCAACACTACACTAACTATGTAAGCTGTGAATGATCCACCACCCAGATGATGGTCCTGTGGCTTGAAACTGACCAATGATGGGCATAGAGGGTGGTTGACATCCCTACAGTTATGTAACTTTAAACCTATGCTTCAGGCCTGTAAGGTAGGCTACATAATGGTGGGCTACAGCCTCTAACTGTACATCAGCAATGTTGACCTACAAGGTAAAGTGGACCTGTAGCAGGTGGGGTATAGTCTTGACCTGTTTACTAGCAAGGTGGGCTACAGTCTGTAACTGTACACATGCAGAGTGCACCTACAAAGCTGAAAGCCTAACTAAGACTAACTGTATGCCAGCAGGATGTGCCTACAAGGTAGGGTGGGGTAGTCTTTTCCTGTTCACCAGCCAGGTGGGCCCAGAAGACAGGTGTTTCTAATAAAGTGGCCAGGGAATGGCTTATATACACAGTCATATCAGAATATTAAGACCACTCCTGGTTTGGAATGAACCTGGCCTAGGACTAGGACGTTAGAGATGCTGCATGACAGGGTTTGCTGTGTACCGAGAACGGACTTCCCCACGGGTCATTTATTCCAGAGAGGAATGACGACTTCATTGAGTGGCATAGAGCAATCAACGTGCCGCAGTGGACCAGTTAACCTCTATAATGAGCACCTTCCATCACCTAATACAGCCAGGCCATGCCATGACGTCTTGCTAGTGTCGCCTAAGCCAAGGGTGGGTATTCCCACTATTAGGTAAGTGGTGATAATATTCTGATATGACCGTGTACGTGGCTCAATCTATGTCTCCGGCACTGCAACGCACAGTATGGCCAATAACACATGCCTATACCCAATATTGAAAAGATTAGGCCTTGGATCGTGTCTTATGTGGATTAGTTCAGTCAAAAGCTCTGGGGTTTGTGGCTACTCAAATAAGCTTTGGGTGATTTCTCAAATCTGTAAATACACAAATCCACCTTTTTTTGGTAGCACATGCTGATGCCGACTTAACTGGAGGACAAGGTGAAGATTACATAATGTAGGGGTTTGAGTAAGCATCCACTGGAGAGTTTATTGGAATAGCCACCAAGTCATATAAGCCCCTCATACTTCCTTATTTTCATGCAAAGATTAATCTACTGTATTTAGCATGTGTGGGGGTGGGGGATGGACAAAAAAAATGATGCTGCAAAAAAATCCCCATGATCATCACGGTGTTTTCTGCCCTGTAGGAGGACAGCAATGCCCCAGCTGCCCCTCAGCGAGGCTCGCGCGGACCTGCGTGTGAGAGATAGTGTGTGTATGTGAGAGAGAGACAGCGAGCGCGCGCGCGCGAGAGAGAGAGAGACAGAGAGAGAGAGACAGAGAGAGAGAGCGTCTGTGTGTGTTTGCATCGCTTCCCCCTCATTTGCATTCGTTTCTCAGCTTATTTTTTTCCGCGCCACGCTCCCTCTTTCCAGACTTCGCATTTGGAAAACCTGAAAACAAACAAAGGAGAATCTGAATAGCTAATCTGACAGGGGGGCTGCTGCTGCTTGTTCTGCTGTCGAGTAGAAAAGGGGCAATTTTTTCCATTTTCACGGAGGTTTTTTTTTTTGTTGCCCCCCTCTCCAAACCAACCCTCCCACCACCACCAAGCATCCAGCCCCGGCTCGCTCGCGGAGACACACGTGCGTTCCGAGGGGGAAGCTCCGCTCGCGCTTTGCCAGGACGCCGTTTCTGTCGTCAGTTTCTCCATTTTTCATTTTTCATTTTTTATTTTTATTTTTTTTTTCGTTTCAGTCGTCGTCTTTTCTCTCAGTGAGAGGGGGGCTAACGCGCCAGCCGCTCGGCGTTGTGTTTTTAAGCCACAACTTCAGCATGTCGGAGGTGCTGCCGTACAACGAGGAGAAAATGAGTCGTTATGGCGACGACGGCGACGAGGATCAGCACCTTTCCTTCACCTGCCGCCTCCAGGACACCAACAACTTCTTCAGCGGCAACCAGAACAAGCGACCGCCCAAGCTCGGCCAGATCGGGAGAAGCAAAAGAGGCGAGTTGATAAGCACATAAGTCCCTTTGTTTACTGCATGTCGTTGTCGTCGTGTGTTTTTTTAATGCTAACGGCTACGACGAGTTTTGTGGATTTATGCTGAGTGAAAATTATGCATATTTGGTTCATTTTTTAAGAAATTACTTGATTTTTATTACTAAAATGTATGAATATTTTTTACCTGACTGGAAAACAGCGGGTTTACCTGAGAGAAAGATGTCGGCTTTAACGGACTGAGAATATAACGGTTTTAACCGACGCATTATTTGAATTCTGTCAGTTTAAATTCAAACTGCGTTTTTCCGCGAACGCTGCTTAGCTTATCGTGGCTGGTCTGCTGTGCTCCATGGTATGTTTTTAACGTGTAACGAGAACTGTATGCTGCTTTTCTCATATCTGAAGGTGATTTAACAAAAACAACAACAACAGCATTAATCCCCAAATGTGTTTGAGTTTGAGAGCTGCAAAAATTTGCCATTTTAATCGTTTTCTATCGTCTACCGTTGAGGTGGGTGATGGAGAGAAAGCAGCTGAACATATGAACATGCAACATGTCACATCCAACCAACGCTCATGAACCTCTTTTTCTCTCCACCGCCTTTAACCAACAGTGGAGGAAGACAACGACGCCGAAGCGATGGAGAAGACCACAGACAAGTCGTCCTCGTCGGCGTGAGCAGATCCAAAGACACTTAACCTTTTGATGTGTGTACCCAAAGACATTGTAAAGAAGCACTCTCTCTCTTTCTCTCCCATCTGGCGACAAAAGCACTTCACACTTGCTCTCCAACCTCCCTATGTCCATTGAACGGGAATTGCTGATGGACGTTGCGGCGGGCGCCCGTGCTTGGGGGGGATCTGGACGAAAGGGCCCGGGGGTCGCGGAGGAATACTGTGTTTTTCAAACTTCACACGAGCTATGTGCAATGACAGAGGCCAGTCTCGTCAAACGAGGCTGGCCTCTCCTACCGGGATATGATGAAGCAATTAGAGAGACTGAGCGAATTATACCATTAACATCAAGCCAGCGTCTTCCCCCAACTGCTGTGATTTGACGCACAGTTCGCTGAGTTGTCGCTGATGATGTTAATGGTAAAATAGCAAAGTCGACGTCTCTTCCACAGTGAACCTCTAAAGAGATTCACTACGTATTTAAAGGGGAAAAAAGGCTATTTATTAAAATCTTTGGATACATTTTTTTGCAGTGTTGGAGGTCCGAGCAAATATTTTATAGAGAATGACGGGGAAAAAACGAGTGATTTTTCCCTCCGATTTATGTTTTTTGGATGTAGCTTGACTAAGGGATTACCATGGTCTACTCCCCCTTCCTTCCTCCCTCCTTTATGGTAATTTCATACATGCATTTGATGTTTCTGAGCTGACAAGGGTTAGATCAGGTATGTCAAGTTAAAAAGAAAACACACACACAAAAAAAAGAATGGAAATAAGAAAACCTTACTGTTGCATTATTATCGTACTACATATTTATTGTAGGTGTGCCAAATAACCATGACAGAAATATGTATTTCTGTGCTCTCTTCACGTGCACAGGTTTATTAATATTTGGTGTTCATGTTTACAGGGCTTTTTTCATACTAGTGATGTACTTTAGTCATGCATGACGAAACCTCGAGACCTCAAGAGAATCTTGATTATTATAATGGATAATGTTGTGTTTATTTCACAGAACATTTCTACGGGAATACCTGTAATATTAAAGATTTTGAGAAATGGAAATGAAAGGAAGCACGAAAGCAGATGTTTTTGCCACACATGTTACTCTATCTCTCTCTATCCATCTCTCGCTCTCTCTCTCTCTCTAATGCCCTGTTTGGCCCGGTTAAATCTGTGTGTGTATAAATCCAGGGGACGTGACATTTCCGTAGATGGCGCGTGCGTTGAATGATTCATGGTATGGGAAGAGCCTTTGTCAGAGCGAGGCGTTTTTTCTAAAGCCCGTCTACTGAGATTGCAAAAAAAAGAAGAAAAAAAAAAATAGTGGGGAAAAAAAGAAACGCATGGCACGTCAGGGAAAAATATCATCCGCAAGAGCCATAGGAGCGCGCTTGGCATGAGGAGCTTTCTCGCTGGGAGCTGCCACTCCTACCAGTCTGGTCTTAACGCTCATTCAAAGCGCACAGACTGGATGGAGATGGGCTGCCATGGCAACAGATGCACCTTTTCCTTTTTCGCGTGCAGCAGCGCTGAGGCTCACACTGAACAGCCCTTGCTGTTCAGGAGCAGAGCTGCTTCGTGTCCTCTCTCGATGCATTTCACAATAGCTGCAATACTCTGTAAGGGCTGGGCAATGTGGCAAAATATGGCATGATATCATCATACTGAGGTGCATACAGATGGAAAATGCACCACTAGTGCCACATTTTAAAAACTCGTGTGCTGCACTAAATGCAATTAAGACTAACTGTTTTGTGTGTAGTGTTACATGGAGTTCATACAAGTTTGATGATATCCACAATATGCAATATCATATCGCCCATCCCTGACTCCAGTGTTGCAATGCTGTGGCTTTTGCCTGCAGTAGGATTGTTTTTTGTTTGTTTTTTCTTTTTTTTTGCACCAAAAATACACGACTAAGCTCTCGGCCAGTTGGGTTTTGCAAGCCTTTAGTGGGGCTCGAACAGGATTTGGCTCGGGAACGGGATTCTCTGTTAACCAGCTTGTGCACAAAGCCCATTGCTTCTACTGAAAGGATGAACTGAAACTGCCATTTGAATGGCAGTCAAAGGAAAACACTGCACTACAAATAGACGACTGCTTACTTACTTTCTCCCTTGAAGGCACAGATGGGTGGGGCCAGGGGTCATCATGGTGTGAGGAGCATTTGCATGAAGCCTGTGCATTTCTAGAAAAGTCATAATTAGGGAATACTGAGGTATGAAGATCACGATAAGAATAGCGTCAGCTCTCATCAGAAAGCCATTATGTAATGCTCTGGGGAAGTCACACCCCCCCCCCCCCTATACACACACACTACCAACACCACCACCAATGGCATATACAGGAAAGCAGTGTTTGATACAGGCATGCGAATATTGCAATGCAGAGAACACTTTGCATTTGGCTACAAGCGTTTTTTTGTTCTTAGCCTTTTTCGCTTGGTGCATGGGGTCCCTCGTTGGGATGCATGGGAGTGCCCCCCTCCACCAAGAGAGTGACTCACACTTTATCAGAGCGGGTTGCTGGGCAAAGCGGGTTGCTGCGATACTTACAAAGGAAGAAACTTTGTGGTGCTTTCGGAAATGATCTGTGGAAAGTTTCTGGAATTCCAAGGTTTCATTTTGTTAAGGGGACTGACCGCACGGCATGACGTGATGTTTGAACACGTTTTTTCCTCCTGAACTGTTTATGCTCACAGAGCTCAGTCTGCTGAAGCATTTCAGCCACTGAACTTCGTTCACTTCTCCGTGGATGTGACATTTAGGAAATGATTCATGTGAGAAAAGCTTAGATTTAGACCTGATGTACTACACAGTTCTTTCACTCCAACTGATCATAACACACTGTCATAAAAGTGTAATACAAAGACCTACAAAAAGCTTTACATGAAGCTGATTTTCTGTCTATTTAAACCTATTAGAAGGAATATTAGAATCTTAACATGGCTTAATGTATACAATAAGCAGGGAACCTAACCCCAAGTGAAAAACACTGTACCAAAAATGAGATATAGAATATAAAATGAGAAAAATCAACACTTAATTTAGTGAAATAACGATATAAGAACACACAACAAGAAAGAAATGGCTCCTAATCTACTAAAACATTAAGATAGGAACACAACGTAACAGAAATGTCTGCTAATTTACTAAAACTTTTACATAAGAACACAAAATAGGAGGGGAATTGCTCTAAATGAACTAAAATGATGACCTAGGAACACAAAACCAGGCAGAAATGGCTCTTAATCTACTAAACCCTTGATCTAGAGACACACAAAATAAGGAACACAATTTGAGAATTTGGACCTTGATTTACTTTAATGATCCTGAAACACAGAGTGAGGGAAGAGAAAATATTTAACACAGTGTATTAAAATAATAATTTACACACAACAAATGAAAAAAAGGTATTTCATGCATTCAAATAATATATTTGCAACACAGAATTAAGACAATTTGGTATTTGAAGCACTAAATTAATGACCTAGGAACACCATATGAGGAAAAATGTACTTCTAATGTAATTATAAAGTAAATATAGTAAAGTATAAGAAAGATACTGACCATAAATTGACAACTGATGGACTGGAACAATGGCATAGCAACGCAACGAGAAGTAAATGCACTTGTGTGTAGTATGTGGTTGGTGTGACGCAACCGATAAAATCACTAGCTATTACACCATGTGGGAGACCAGGGTTCAATTCCCTGTCTGGGTGACTGTGTTGCGCTACACCAATAAGAGTCCCTGGGCAAGACTCCTAACACTACATTGGCCCACCTGTGTAATACCTTGTAAGTCACCTTGTAAGTCGCTATGGATAAGAGCGTCCGCTAAATGCCGTAAAAATGTCAATGTAAAACAACAACTAAGGAACACATAATTCGGTACTTAATGTAGTAAAAAGACTTAAGCTTAAGTACAATAAGCTGTGTTGATCATTTCACGTTAGGATATGGATGGATAGCCTGTGGAGAAGAGGATGGGCCAAGGATTAAAATATCCAGCACACACTTAAATCCTGCAGTTATTGTTTCCTTACTGTACTGACACAATTTAGTTTTAAAAGGTGGCTAGAACAACGCAGAATAATCTTAAGTATAATCATTTTGCTATATATGATTCCTATATAATTCTTACATATTCTAATATAACATTCCCTCACTCTCTTTCTTCATGGACGTTTATAGCAGGATGGCCATAGGATAGAACTGACATGGGCTATTTTTACATACACTTAAATTTCATTGTTATTGTTTCCAAAACAGGACATGACAGAACATATTTTTGGAGACATTTCATAACGACACGAGTCATAACGCAGTGACAGGCTATTTCAGTTCTGCGGAACATTCGTCAGGGGTCTAGTATGTGCTGTGTAGATTTGTATGGAAGGCTGGTTGTTGTTTGGTAAGTCTGAAGCCAAGAGACACTACACACACACACACACACTCCGCATGTACACACAGCGCACACCAGATAGAGACACGCTGCTGGCTGACTGGACTGTTTCCATGGTAACCATTACAGGTTTTAGCTCCGTTCACTGCTGCAAAGTCGTCAGGGGGGAAACGGACGAGAGAAGTTTTCAGAGAGAGAGAGAGAGAGGGGGAGAGAGAGGCGTTTTTGTTTTTTGGCGCAGAGGCTTACACAAAAAGGGCGTCTTGATAATGTATTAACTGCATCTTGCTGTGTTTGTGTGTGTGTGTGTGTGTGTGTTTAATTCTATTCAAATGTATTTGTCTAGTGTTTTTCAGGATGGGCGTTGGCAAAAAGCTTTACAGCAAACCAGATTCAAGCCTCTTTTCAGCAAACTAATTGTAACTGTGGCAAGGAGAACCTCCCACAGAGCAGAGAAACCTAGGGAAGAACCAAGACTCTGAGGGGTAACTCCTCCTTCTCTGGTTGACACCAGATAGCACAGAAAAGCAAAAGTTAAACAATTTAAATTATGTAAAAACAGGATAATGACTAAGTAAGTGAAATAATGAAGAACTAATGGCTAGTGTGAGAGCAAGCCATGGCTTATGTGGGCCCCCCCCCCAATTAGTGTTGAAGAAGAGGGGATGAAGCTGGTTTTGGGTCCATGCTGGCTAAACAGTCGCATGCACAATTATGCAGCACCATTTTACTGTGAACTGATAGATGCAAACATCCAGAGCAGGACAGCATCAAAGTGGATAACTGGGTTGGGGCAGCCCTGACGCACACTGCAGGAACAGAAGAGTAGAATAGAAGAACACATACAACCCCAAAACGAGATTTCTGGTAATTGGTTATGCTGTTTCAGTAGTTTAGTGGCAGTTCAGTGGTGGGGTGGTTGGTGCTTATCCATCATCCTGGCCTCATTAACACTCTATCAATCTAGTAGAACGCCTTCTTCCCTGGATAGCAGAGACAGTTACTCCAACAAAAGCAGGGCAACCTCATTTTAACACCCCTGATTTCAGAAGAAACAATGGATAAACAGGTGTCCAAATACTTTTGTCTATATAGTGAAGGTGCTCAGCTAGTGTGACACTACTTTCTCTAGGATCTTGGTGATGAAGGGGAGGTTTGACATAATGGTGCTAGTTTTAATGATTTGGCTGTATATCCGAGGCTGAGGGTTGAGTTAACTTTGGTAAGCAGTGGTTTAAGAACAGTAGATAGGGTATGCAACTGGGGTTGCACTGAATCAAGTGTATATTCAGTTCCACATATAGTGTGTGTATGTATGTATGTGTGTGTGGATGTGCATAATTTAGGACTGTCCAATGATATCTGAATTCTGCTTAATTCTGCCACAGGCCTGATCTTTCTCTGGAAATGAAATCATAACAGCATCCCCACATATAGGTTTACACGCTCCAATAGGCCTCAGTATTACATAACAAGACAAGATGTAGTTCTCGTCTGTATGGCGAAAGGGAAGGTGGCATCACAGCAGTTTATACAATGTAAAAAATGCTATCTTGGCATGTCAGAGCATCTCAAATGTAGGCCGTCATTAAGAGACTGTTGTATTAATATTATATGATTATTATGATTATTTTACAAGACAATTTACATAGTATATGTACAGTGAAATGCTTAATGACCTCATTATACTGACATTTAAGCATTATTCCTTAAAATTTGTGGAAATTTAATTTGTTTATTCATTCGGATCCAGAAGTATTTGGACAGCAACATAGTTTTTGTCATGTAAAGGTTTTTACACCACCTTAATGTATTGGAAATTAAGCAATTCAGACCCATTTAGGATTTGCAGCCATTTCTAAACATCCCCTCCCATTTCAGAAAGGTACAAGTAATTTGACAAACTAATGTAATTCTTGGATGCAAATCCTTTGCAGTTAATCACTGGGGCAAGGGCAGTGGTGGCTCAGCAGTTAGAACTCTGGGCTATTGATGACAGGGGTGTGGATTCGAAAACAGTGCTCGGCAAGCTGCCACTGTTGGGCCTTCACCGTCTCTGGGTGCTGGAGTCGGCTGCTCACTGCTCTCTGTGTGTGTGTGTCGGGTTAAGGTCAAGTGATTGACTCGTCCATGTAAGAACATTCAATTTATTTGCCTTAAAAAAAAACTCCGTACCCATCTGTATTGTGTAGCACCATCCTATCGGTTTTGCAGCATTTTACTGAATCTGAGCAAAATGTATATCTGTATACACTTCAGAATTCATCCTGCTACTTCTCTCAGCAGTCACAATATCAATAAACACTAGCGGTCCAGTTCCATCTGCAGCCATTTATGTCCAGGCCACAACACTGCCTCCACCATGTTTGACAGATGGTGTGATATGCTTTGGATCATAAGCCATACCTTTACTTCTATATACTTTTCTGTTCCCATAATTCTGATACAAGTTAATCTTGTTTTCATCTTCCGTCCAAAGAATTTTATAATTATTTGAGATGTTTTCCAGAAAAGTCTATATATACAATATATATGTAAATTACAGTAGAAGGCATGATTTGGTTGAGTCGCTCATATCCCAAGCTTGACCTGACAAGGATTAAAACCCCCAGCATTGAGCTGTGGAGAAGCTGAACTGCATTCACTGGAACAGTGAAGCTCTATTGTTTACCTCTGAGATGAATTCGAACAGCGTACGTGATCCATATCTACCCATCCAATGTCAGTACCTGACCTCGCTAATGTGCTTTTGGCTAAATGCAATCAATCATATTCCCATGATACAATAAGAAAAATATGACATATATAGATATATTGGCTCTATTACCAATGCAAGATATTTTACAGTTTGTATCCAGGAATACAATCATATTAACTGTATTTGCATACTCCTGTGTGCTCACCATACGCTAACAGGCCACTGCAGAGAGAACTCATCACTTCCTCCTGCACGGATATCATTTTCAGCACGGCACAGAATGGTCTCTTTGTCTTCATGGCACATGCCGACTCCGTCAGGCCTTGGGCCACATGGCTGCTAAGTGTCTAAGTGAGGCTCCTGAATAAAAGATGCTGGCCCAGATGGATGTCCACCGTGGGTCTCTGCATTAGTCCTGCATGCCGACTTTGGCAACAATCCAGGCAAACTATGGGGACATGTAATCATTCAGCGGTTGCTCAAAACAAAGGGAATCATGTTGAAGCTAATTGCTTCAGACTGAATATCAATGGCTGAACTCAAAAGCCTTTTTGGGCACCTTTGTAGTTTTATGCTTAGTTAATCGCATTATTTTGTCTGGAAATGTAAAATAAAATAAAAAAAACATTAATCTCAATTCAGAAAGGATAATACGTGCACCTTAAATTAGCTACTAGCTCATTTACCTTGAACTGGAACTGCTACTCCTAGCCAATGGAACGACTACCCAATTTTCGTATATTCCAGAGTTATGCAATTGCTAATGTTCAGTCTGATCCAAAGTTAGCTCATTTTAAATTCAAATAAAATAATAATAATATAATAATAATAATAATTTGTCACAATGCTAATTTCCATCCGAAGTTCTAGCACAGGTAAAAACAGAATAAATACAAAATTAATTCAGCTTTGACAAATGAAATGATAGATTAAATGCATTTAATGATTTGAGATTTAATTTATTAATGATCACATAACACCTAAATTATAACCACACTGACCAAATCAACCTAAATCAACTCTCATCTTACATCGTTTGCAAAAAAATGTGACTTCTTGCAGAATGATATTCATCAATACAACAAAACTCTAAATCTACAGCCACTACAGCCATTAAAAAGACTGTTAATAAACAGAACCACTTGAAACAAGTCTGTATTAATGAGTATTGAGTATCAGCATTATAAAGGAAACGATGCATTATTAAGACTAGTTAATATTTTTAGTTAATGCATTATTAAGTAATACAGCAGGACTAGCTGTGTGTTACTGGAGAATGATTGCTTGTGTCAGAGTAATACAGCTGATAAAACAGATGGACAGCTCACAGCCAAATGCACAAGACAGGCACATCATAGGCCTTCGCTTAAATTCTGTGTGTTGTATTGACAGCAGTGATTTCAGAGTGGACAGATTAGAGCTTTCATCACGTATAAACCACAGAAAGCTACAAGACGTTTTCCATCCCTTGCTGTAAAAGGTTTCACATTCTTTTTGGAGACAAGGCCAAGGGAGGCAAAACTGTATTTCAGCTGTGTGGGTGGACAGTGGTGAAAACTCCAAAACATACAAAACGAGCTTTGGTTGGTGTCATTTTTATTACAGGGGCACAGAAAAGCGTCCGCTAACAGTCCACTAAAGCAAAGTTCGGAAAGCGTTTCTGTAAAACAACAGCAAAAACAGGACATTCTAAAAATGCTTAATGTGAATAAAACTACCTAAAACAGAGCTTTTCTCATACTGTACTTCTCAGACTAGCAGTTTTAGGAGAGGCAAGGTGTTCCTAGGGTGCATCAGTACATTAAGCCTCATTAGGGAGTTTAATTATAATTAGTTTAAATGCACTGAAATACGCTTTGTTCTTTATTATTAAATTACTGGTTTATTGTTTTGTCAGTAGACCGTATTTATGACCTGTAATATTTGAGAGAACTTTGCTGATCTAAGGTTGTTGTTTTAGCTTATTACAGCACACAAGCCTTAGTTTCCTTAGTACCAAGTAACTGACTGGATGTCAGTCTTTAGGTCTTATGCATTGACACTATTTCTGATTATTTTATAAGCATAAGTCAATACATTTGAACAATAAATACAATAAATAATAATAATAATAATAATAATAGCAATTCTGCTTTACAATGTTTAAAAGTGACATTATTTTACACTACAAACGTTGAAACAGCTTTGTTAACTTATATAGATTAGGTATGGACAATAAAGCCTATGTTGTGATAAATGAACATACTGCATTGTGAGTAAATTAGCATGATATGGGCTCTAAAGGTGCCCTAAATGAGGAAACTGTACCAGACCAAACCAGAGCTTGACACTCATATTAATGCCACCAAAATTTACAAACACTCACCCTCTACAAATGCAACGGCTAACAGTTAAGGGCTGACAGGAGGAAGAGTTGCTGCTGGTACCCATGTGGGGCGAGCAGTGGAGATGCTGTGTCAGTGGAAGCCGGGAAAGCTGTGGAAACCAGTGAAGCCAGCAGGTGCTTGGCTAAAAGCTAGCCCAGTAGCACAGCTACAATCTCTTCAGTAAGCTAAAAACACAGACCATGCAAAGAGAGCACTGAGAGGACTCAGAGAGGACAGCAACACTATCAGGTAAGACTTAAAAATAATAACAAAAATTTTAGTTCTATTCTAAGCAGGGTGGTATGCAGGCTTCTAACATTGTGTCTGAGCATTTTTCACCACAACCCAAGTCTTACTTATATACCAACACTTAGCTACTGTTTATTTATTAAACAACTTAAATACTTAATTAAAGCATTCTGTGGCACCTGTAAGAAGGCGTGAAAATGGGGCACAGTCGTCAAAATATTTTTTAGATTTTTTTAATGTATTCATTTTTGACTGCCAATGTAAAACAAAGACTTCCAGTCGTGAACTGAAACCTACAGAGCCCTAAAGTATCAAGGTAGAAAAATTATATTTAGAGACTTAAATGGTTTCTTTGATTTAAAAACCCAAGGGAATGATTATTAATGATTATTACATTTATTAAATTTCATTTACAAGTCTTTTAATATAATGTACTGTAAAACTTTAGAGGCTTTGTAGAAACCAATTCTCTGCAGTGCAGAAAAGGTCTAGTACCTCCTAATAGGAACCACCGGTGTATTCAGATGTGTTTCCGCCCGGTGGTGTGAGGGCAGCACACTTTGTGAGAAGTCCGGCATCCGCACGGCGTTGTATAAATTTGTTGAATTTCCTCACTTTAAAAAAGTCTCAGTCTTTTTACTTGTCTGTCTGAGTTCAGCACCCAGCTGGTAAACTCGCCAGGACTCGTTTTAGAAAGCGGAAGGGGTTTACTGAAGTTAGAGAAATGGCGACGGACTCGTGGGCGCTGGCAGTGGACGAGCAAGAAGCGGCGGCGGAGTCGGTGAGTAACCTAAACAAGAGGATTTACCCAATAAATCACTTATTTATGTCTAATTTAATAACTGCAGTGAGACGAGGTGCTATATTAGGCCGAGTAGCTGTATTATTTAATTTTTTGGTGGGGCTGCGGGCACCTGTTTGTCCAGGTTGATTCAGTTAGCTTAACTTAGCTAGCATAGCTAACGCTATTCAAGCCAGATTTCAGTTTAGATGAGGAGATACGCGTGTTCTCCATTTCCTAACTCTCAGGAGGACAGAAACAGGACGCCCTGCATTATCGGTGTATATTTAGAGGGAGTAGTTTAATTGCTGACTGCTTATGTTAGCTTAGCGTCGCAAGCTAATGAAGCAGGGCTGCTCTCGGCAATTGGAGATGTGATTCACTCATTGAATCGGTTCTTTTGAACGACTCGGTGGAACCGGAGCCGAACTGCACTGAACTGACTGGTTCGGTGTGGTTTAGGAATTCAGAGACTAGTCAGGATATTAGATGATCACCATCCCACCTCATCCCACCTCCTCCACAACTCCTCCCAAAAGTATTGGATGGAGAACACCGTTGCACTGCTCCACAGCTCAATGCTGGGGGGCTTTATACCCCTCTAGCCCACGCCTGGCATTAGGCAGCATGGTGCCAATAGGCTCATGTTTATCTGCTCCATTGGCAGTGCAGCTCTACTGGGACTAGACAAGCTGTGATCGTGCATTTGCACAACTGTGTCAGCAATGGGTGCAACTTTTAAAGGAGCTGACCTGAATACATTCATTCAGAAATGAGGCTCACAAACATTTGTGTGTAGGTGTGTAGTAGGGGCTCTCGAGGGGCACTGGGGTTTTAGTTTTCTCGTTGTGGATTTACCTACAGTCCTCTCACCGCCATCGTTCAGCATACTGTCTCTTGAGAGGTTTGTAAGTGCTACAGTCACAACGTACAGTGTGCAAACAGAAGGACTTCAGCATTCAATATTGATGGTCATTTTAATAATTTGTGTATTAGGTATAAAATAGTTCATTATGACAGTTTTATAAATAAAAAAAATAAATCTAAACAGTCAGAACCTCTGAGATGCACTGAAGTTGCCTGCCAGCTCCAGGATATCATGACTAGACACGATTGGATTTACAAAACTGAAACCTGCTTAGCAGGAGGGAAAACTGCAATGGATAATCAATGAAATGCTCATATTAAACAACTATCACTGAATAAAACTGTTATTTTAAATATTGTGAGGTGTGCATCACTGTATATTGCCATAGACGATTTTTTGACCAGCCCTAGTAGAGGACCTTCTATTTTAGTTTGTGAATGTGTGTCCCAGCCTTGCCCCTTAAAAGTGTGAGTACTAGTCCACTATATCTCCTATGGTGGGACTCTCCAGGCAACTTCCGATTAGATTGATTGATTAACAATAGTCTTGCACTAGGGATGCCAATACGATACAAACTTTGTGTATCATACAAGATCCGAAATGTTATCAAACCACTGTTTTTATTAATAAACCTGATACCTCACCATGTGGGAGAGACTTAAGGCAGCAGGATAAACCCTTCTCATAGGAAACCCTTCTCGGGAGCTAAGTTTGTCAGTATAGAGACCAATATCCGATCCTAGTATTGGATTTGTGCAACCCTATCTTGCACATTAGAGGGTATCTGTCATTCAGCTGTTATGAAATGTGCAGTAACGGTGACATGACAGACATTGCATGCTACCCTACCAGTTATCTGTTTTCTACTGGTTTTGGTCTGGTTGCTAAATATGGTGATCGCTGTATCAGTAAAATATTTTCAAGACAGGATGCTGCTGTATCTCCGCTCCAACTTGCACGCCATAGTGAGAAAGCCTTGGTGCTCAACAAGTAAACACTGATGAAAATCCTTGGCAATAAAACATGATGGGGTTTGTAATTCGCTTGGCCCTCTGAGGTAGGGGGTAGGTAGGGCTTTGACATTCCTTGATGTCTCGATGGTCCTCTGCTTGGCAGCAATGTAAAAAAAAAAAAAAAAACCTTCTTTTGATGTAGTTGCTGCAAACCAGAGTACAATCAAGCAACCAAGCAATGTCGAAGTTTCCACCAGAGCTGGTCAGTATGACGATATTTCATCGCATTGTGATAAACGTTATTTCTCGCTCATACATCTTGTCTGTTATGTGCACGCCATAGACTCTGCACGCCCAGGCTCTGCACTTCCGAGTTTTGCCTTTTGTGTTCGGTCAAAATTACCTTATCAATTAACATTTTAGAAAATCGATTTTTGTCTCAACATTTATGATAAAATTCAGAGTTGTCCATGTTTACATTGAGACTTCTCCAAGAATCCATTTCCCCCACCTCTAACAAGTCCTTGTGAATAAAACGGTCCCCTTTTTGAAACGGACCAATAGTTCGTAGTGGAAAACGAAGGGGTGAGCCACACTACAATTTAACATTATTTTAGCTGAATGTATTTATTGGAAGCCTATTTATGAGAATGACACACAGCATATTAAAACTGATGTGAGTCATTCACAATTTTATTTAGTGGTGATCTGTTCACACAGCATGAGTGCTGTCTCCATCTGGGTAAATGTAAATATTAATTCATGCTTGTTTGTGTTATGCAACACATTTTTTTTTTAAATTATTTTTATTTATTTTTTTTATCTGCTGACAGATAGGCAACCTTCAGTTAAATGAGAAAGAAGCCAAACCAAAAGCAGAAGAAAATGGTAAGGAATAGGATTTGGCTTTTTTTAATTTAAGTAATTATTTATTTTTATTTTAGTAAATGGGTTCTGACCAATGTTGAGATTTAAATTGTTTGTCTTTCTCTTCTCGAATTAGGAGCTAAGACTACGACAGAGAAGACTGAGGAAGAAGACAACGGCAAGTTATTATTTTTATTCATTAAATATGAATTGATCAGCCGCTTTTATGCTAACCTGTCTGATTTAAATGGAATGGGTATTGTGAGCACATGCTTGTACTTAATGGGAGATTTGAGGTGTTGGTGTTTGCGTTTGCAGAGGACAAAGCAGCTCAGTCGCTGTTGAATAAGTTGATACGAAGCAATCTAGTGAACACAACCAATCAAGTGGAAGTCCTTCAGAGGGATCCCAACTCTCCACTGTACTCAGTCAAGTCATTTGAGGAGCTGAGATTGTGAGTCAACACTAATGGTTGCACTATTGATTAAATGTCGCGTTACCTCCTTAAATATTAAAGAATTCTCATTAACTGGTTTATATTTGATATGATTGTCTCTGCAGGAAACCGCCACTTCTTCAGGGTGTTTATGCCATGGGCTTCAACAGACCATCCAAAATTCAGGAGAATGCTTTGCCCATGATGCTTGCAGAACCGTATGTTGTGGCTTTGATCAGTTAACTGATTGTGATCTGTTGAGTGACTCATTATTAGTCTGATTATTTATCAGTGTCAATGCTGGAAATGCCTACAAGTATGTCTATTCAGAGACACTCCAGGAGGAGAATGCTGCAGTTTGCTGGTTGTAGTATGACTGTAATAGCGTGTAATGTGTAGAATAGTAGCTGTGTTATGGGTCCAACTTTTTCAGTAGGAAAAAGCCTTTTTGTAAAGGCATATATGGTTGGATGGATGGGTGGGTGGGAGGGAAAGACCCCTTGTCAAAGGTAGTAGCCAGAACCACTTGAGAAAATGTGTTTTTAAGCCTACAAATGTTTTTACTCTACACTACAAAGTATTTGTGCACTTGTAGTGAAAGTGTTTTTTAGATTTGTGTGTATATATATATATATATATATAGATAGATAGATAGATATTATGCATTCATGCAATATAATGCCTGTGTTTTCTATAATTTCGTTTTATAATTTAACAGTTTAATATGTCCTGATTTTTTTTTCACATTTGTATACAGTATAAATCTATATAGACCATAAATTTAATGTTATTAATCATGGCATTTTGAAGATGTAGTGTGATCATTAAACCATTACAAGGCATTTTTTATATCAAACACCAAGAAAGCACACTTCACTATTGCTGTCTCTCTTCTGCAGCCCACAGAACCTTATCGCTCAGTCTCAGTCAGGCACGGGTAAAACTGCAGCCTTTGTCCTGGCAATGCTCAGTCACGTGGATCCCAACAACAAATGGCCTCAGGTATGACCGACATCTTCCTTTACATCAGCGAGTAGGAAAATGACATCGGGTTGCCTAATGTTTTTCTCTTCTCTATAAGCCATAACACGCACTTTCTTTCTCCCTCAGTGTCTGTGTGTCTCTCCCACATACGAACTTGCCCTCCAGACTGGCAAGGTCATCGAGCAGATGGGCAAATTTTACCCTGAAGTCAAATTAGTTTATGCAATCAGAGGAAACAAATGTAAGTATTTATTTATTGGGCTACATTGGTGGTGCACTTTCACCTTACCCACAATTTTCTTAATATTCAGTTACTAAAACACACAGCGAATACATAAAGGAGTAATATGAGGAATTGATTTTGCTATATTTCAAAGATCTTGATTAAATGTGAAACCTGATGTTGCTAAATGTTAATGAGCTTGGTGTCCTGTCTGCTGTCCAGTGGAGAGGGGGATGAAGCTTCAGGAGCAGATTGTGATTGGCACCCCCGGCACAGTCTTGGACTGGTGCCAGAAGCTCAAGTTCATCGACCCCAAGAAAATCAAAGTGTTTGTGTTGGACGAGGCCGACGTGATGATTGCCACACAGGGTCACCTAGACCAGAGCATCCGCATCCAGAGGTCTGCATGCCTTTGCTTAATCCCACTGTTTCCCAACCCTGCTCTGTCCTGAACATTTTAGTGTAATACTCTGTCCCGATCCTGGATCAGGTGTTTTTGAGTAAGGGAAAATACTTAAATGTGTAAGACTGGGTTCTTCAAGACCTGCATTGATGACCAACCACTGCTTGTTCAGCTTCTTTACATCATTGGTATCCTATCAAAACTTTTAAAAAAATTTCAAAACTAAAAACTATATTTAATAATTTGATTGGAATTATGACCCCAAATAAAACCTCACTTCATAATATATATTTTCCCAGGATGTTGCCCAAAACCTGCCAGATGCTCCTGTTTTCAGCCACGTTTGAGGAGTCTGTGTGGAACTTTGCTAAGCGTATCGTTCCTGATCCCAACATCATCAAGCTGAAACGTGAGGAGGAGACCCTGGACACCATCAAGCAGTACTATGTGGTCTGTAACAGCAAGGAGGAGAAGTTCCAGGCTCTCTGCAACATCTATGGGGCAATCACCATCGCACAGGCCATGATCTTCTGCCATGTAAGCTCTTAACTTACTGTCCTGTCAGAGCTTCAGCTGGTATTAGTTTGGGTTGGTTGAACTGAAAGCAGATCCTGCTGTATTCCTTTGCTGCATTTGTATTTGATGATTCCTTTATTGGTCATAGACCAGGAGAACAGCAGGGTGGCTGGCAGGGGAGCTGTCTAAGGAGGGCCACCAGGTGGCGTTACTCAGCGGAGAGATGCAGGTAGAGCAGAGGGCTGCTGTAATTGAGCGTTTCCGCGATGGCAAGGAGAAGGTGCTGGTTACCACAAACGTCTGTGCCAGAGGTGAAAAATCATCTGATGCATGTTTGATGTTGAACAAGTTGTTTACTGCAAAACCTGTCGTAGGCTTGACTTGTAGTGCACTCACTTTTAGTAGGCTTAAGTTTCTCCACAAGGGGGTGCTAGTACTCTTTTGGTGTGTCCTTATTACACTGAGCTAATTTCAGCTCTGTCAGTTGAGGGTAATAAGTTTTTCATACATTGAACAGAACATACTATTACTCAGTTGATTCAGTGTTTGTGTGGTTAAATTGAATTTATTTAATTTTAATGACCTCCCTATTAACGCTAGTTTTTCTTTGTGGCTTACAGGTATTGATGTGGAGCAAGTTTCTGTGGTCATTAATTTTGATTTGCCAGTGGACAAGGATGGGAACCCCGACAACGAGACGTATTTGCACCGAATTGGCCGCACAGGGCGATTTGGCAAGAGAGGGCTAGCTATCAACATGGTGGACAGCAAATTCAGCATGAACGTTCTTAACCGCATCCAGGAGCACTTCAGTAAGTTAAACCCGACCTTAGGGACGAGTGCTATAGGGCCCAACAGATGACCAACATGCAAAAAACATTGTATCTGAAATACAGCAACTTTATAGAAGCAGAACCCTGAACTTTCAATGGAAGCATTTAATTTGGAGCATTTCTAGTGGTCCATTCATCATGATTCAGTTGTTTTAAAAAGTGAAAAAAAACAGACATTAAAATGAAATATGCCAGTTTAATAAATGGGGTAAACTGGACTAATTTGAGAGACCTGGGCTTTTAATTAATTGGGGTCTTCCTGAAATAAATAGGCCAATAACACTGACCACTGTAGAAGGACTGATCAGTGGTTTTGGGTGTGAAGTTGATCGCCAGTGGTCTTCTAGTATGATTACCTGACCGCCGATATCAATCAAGCTGCTGTACGATCAAAACATTGAGCTGCTGTGACCTGAACATATGGATGATTTGTTCAGTTATCTGCCAGCAACTTGTTTGGTCAGAGAAATGTCTGATGGAGGTGCATAGCCGATCAATCCCTAGTAAACACATGCTGTCACAACATCTCAAATGTCCAGTCTTGGATTAGTTGAAGCAGTCCTCAGATGGGAAGCATCAGACATGCAATATATAAATAAAAAAAACACCCCAAAACAACCCCACCTAAATCTGTATAAAAATAAATGATTCTTTGTCTCCCCAGATAAGAAAATTGAGAAGCTGGACACAGACGATTTGGACGAAATCGAGAAAATCGCCAACTGAAGAGAGGGAGGCTGCTTCTTCTCTTGCAGCAGCACTGTGCGTTTCCACAGTGGTTTTAATTCGTAGGCTGAGAGCAGAACTATGCCACGGAGGACGTTTTTATAGGGAACGAGGAAATGTATTTTCAGCTGGTGTCCTATAGGTTTTAGCATTTTAACCCTGTTTCACTCTTTGTACTTCTGAATAAAATCCGAATGTGTAGTCTCTCTGTTGCGCGTGAGTGAATGCTATGTGTAGATGGCTAGCAGATTAGATGCCTGCTCACGTTGAGGGCGCGCCGTTGACCTCCACATCATGCTGTAGTTGCACCATCTGGTTGAATTAATGGAGAAAACCTTCGTCGTTGACGTGAAAACATAATCTGGATGTTTTTGTTTCCCTCCTGATTTATTCCTGGTCTCTGGATCATGGACCTTGGAGAAAGTTTAGAGTGCTTGATTTTCATTATTGGTGGCTTTGGCCATCTTCATCATATGCAGTGCTAGAGCTTCTTCTATAGACACAAGTGCATTTTCTATTTTGCCTATATGTACGTGTGTATTATTTTTACTTTTTTTGAGCTGTGGATGCAACTACATTTAACCCCCCCCCCCTCCAATTGGGGGCGATGAGGTACTGATGATCTTCAGTCATTGGAGGACGCTACTGTTGTAGTTAAAGCTTAAAATGGAAGTTTTTAATGCGATTATGTTGCTCAGTTAATACCTCAAACATCAGTGCTGAATCCTAACGAACAAAGCTGCCAATGTTAAAGGTGTATTAAATGCTTTCAAGGAGCCAAAGACTTGTGCCTGTACTGTGTGTACCAGTACACCCAATTCAATTTGAAGCTGAATCATGCAATTATGTGTTTTTAAGGGATCATGCATTAAAAGTGGCATCGGATTTGAGCTGAGAAGTACAAAGAGTGAACGCAGTTAGAATTGGCAGGTGCTTTTAAAGTGAAAATTTAAAGGGTAAAAATATCTGTGGCGCGGCTCACTGTGTTCCACAGCAGCGGTGCGGACAAACGAGACATTTCTCGCACCATGGACTAAAACGGCTGGCTTAGTTTACGACAGCTGTCTTGCTAGCATAAATTGAGATTGGAAAATGTGCTTTTGGCCTGTGAATGCATCCTCTGTGCTACAATCATACTTCAGGGTAATAGTCATAGCAAATGAGTATATTTTGAGATGTTACTTTTTATCACTTAAGACTCAAGACAGCATTTAAATTATACTTTAGAAGAGGTGCTTTAAGCATTATACAGACTTCAATATGGAAATGTGAAACACCTTCCCAGCTGACATGTCCATGTATGTGGTGGCCTGTATGAGAGCTCATCTAGAAACTAGGAAGTTTTGTCCTCTGGTTTCAGGTTGGCTTCACATATTAATGCCCACATGGGTCAGTGATGGGACGAAGAGGGGTTGGGCATAGGCCCCGTCTGGATTGTACGTTGCATACAGGGCCTAGATGGTACCCCTGTGAGATTACGGTGGGCTGTAACAATGGGGCCCTTCAACAAAGTATGTACAAACCCACCTGGAGACCACCTAGTCCACGTTCCACTCATGTGAGCCACACATGAGCATGTTGGCTGGATTGTTTTACTTTTTTTAATTTTATTTAATTGTTTTTACATTATCTGCAAAAAAATTGGAGGCAAACACAACCAGCTACTGGATCAACCCTTAGTTCAATGTTGCTTAGTCAGCATATTAAACTCTCGGGAATTAGAATAAACATTCCTGTGGAAACGTTGCTAAAATCTGATCTATTCATTTTGCGTCTGATTTTGATCAGATTCATGTTTACACAAACTGCTGGCCTACAGTTTGCCTAAAATCCAAACAAAGTGCTCTAAACTGGAAAAAATGGTGAGATTGGATGCTTACGGCTGTGACACAGCGTCAGATCTGGCTGCCTGTCATATTGATAGCCATAGATGTTGCTTTTCTACGTGAACACGCTTTTTGTAGTCACTAACCTCGCTTCTTCTGCTATGATGGATTTCACTCTTGTTATGTACAGTGGCACAGCAGGACTCCCAAGCACTTTCACTTGGCAAATAGAACAATTAGTGTTTCTCAGTACGATGTGCTGAGAGCTCAGCTGAATGTCTAATCACAAAACCAGTATATATCACTCCAAATGATCTGGTATGACAAGCGACCTGTGTGTTCTGAGTGGGACTGTGGCTGATTGGTTGTTGTATTTGAATGTATTATAGATTTAATGTAAGGGTGATCTGGTTGCACTGCAGTATGTTGTATGCCTCTTGTTAGCGCAGTTTCACCGCAACCAGTACATAGATATACAGAAACACACACACACACAGGATTTTGTGGCGATATGTCAATGATATTGTCATGTTAGAATAAAACTCAAAAACACTCTTATTCCAGAGTCGTGATTTATGTGGAGGTTAACACAAGAGTCCCTGATCAGGTATCTGATAATTTATTGATATTGATAGTCATTAAAAGATGCATTTGTCCCAAAACAGGTAAAAAAAAAAAACAATACAAATCCTAATTTATTTGCTGTATTCAGACTCATTTGCATATACCCACTCGTCTCGCTTTGCACTCTGTAATCACAGTCAGCTGCTGACGTCTGTGCCGTCTGGTGTGCAAAACAAAAGATCTGTGCAGAGAAAAGTGGAAACACTAATTAGATATGGCACCAATCCAGTATTTAGCTGTTACCAACCTTTATTTAGTTCCTTTCCAGTCAAAACCACCATCAAGTTTGAATTTCGAGGAGATTAGGATAAAATGTTTTTAAAAAGCAGGTGATTAGAAGATGCAGAGAAAAGTGGGACTCATAGCAACCATGCAATATCTGGTGGACAAAAGAAAAAACTGTCCCCATCAGATGAACAGCAGCTTAAACCTTTCGTCTTTCAGAAAGAGGAGAAAATCTGGGGGGAAAAATCCAAAGGTTTCTGCCCATCCTTCCAATATACATTATTCATCTCAGAACAATGCACATTAGTGATGCTGAGTCCAGACCTCTGCATCATTGAATGTGTCTGGAATTGCTTGGATTGTAAGAAGCAGAAAATGCTCCAACTTCTAAGGCTGTACCAAAGGTAAAGGGTGGACTAAACACTAAACACTGAAATATCTGATAGCATACATAGCTGTTGAGGCTACATACAGGACAGATACTGTACAAATTTCCTAAAAATGAGCAGACCTGATCCTGCTGATTTTAGATGGCCAGCTTATCCTAAAGTTTAATACCTTAAATTAAAACAGATAAACCCCAAGAAACAGTAAATAATCGGCCATGACAACTAAACAAAATGAACGAAGGTCAGAGAGGCTTTTACCTGACTCTTTATACTCCACATTGGTCAGAAAGAGGCCACAGGGCGGAGCTGCCATGTTATGTGGATAGGCAACAGAGTCACGAGCATCGAGCAGCTCCTGAATCTGCCTGGCTGACAGTTTACCCTGCCCAACCGCAACCAACGCCCCGGTCATCCTCCGCACCTAAGCCAATAAAAATGTCTCAGTTTCTGGGATAGTATTTACAAAAGATAGTACAGTAAACACACACACACACCATTTGGACACAAGTATTGGGACACCTGCTCCTTAATAAATAAAAAAACAACAACAAAAAACTGTTTCTATTACCCTACTATGTTATGTAGCATTGCTGTGTGGAGTTGATTGATTGCATTCAGCAACAAGAAGGTTAGTGAGGTCAGGATGTTGAATGATCACCATCCTACCTCATCCCTAACTCACCCCGAAAGTACTGGATGGTGCACCAATCATCCATCATTCCAGAAAACACAGTTCCACTGCTCCACAGCTCAATGCTGGGGGGTTTTAGGCACAATACCAATAGGTACATGTTTATGTGCTCTAGAGAGTCCTATTGTATTGGCAGTACTTCTCTACAGAGACTAGACAAGCTGTGTATGTAAGCATTTGCACATCTTTAACAGCAATGGGTGCAGGTTAAAGTAGCAGAATGCATTAATAAGAAGGGGTGTCCACAAACATTTGGACACAGTGTGCGTAGCAGATGTACAACAAACAGAGCTTGATCCTGAGTCTAATAATCAAACTGTTGCAATGTTTCCTGTTAACCACTAGGGGGTGCACAACATACACTGCAAAATGAACTCAGCTCAGCTCACAAAGGGAACAAGGCAGGACTTACTTGCTTGTATAAAAAGGACCTACTTTTGAAAGAGAGCTCCCAAAACTGAATGTCTCTGGAAAACAAGAGCACAAAGAGCCAATGATGAGACAATAGGATAAAAAGTCACCATTTCCCCCCATTCTTGATTCGAAGAACAGGAATGTGTGTGCACATTGTAAAGCAGCCTTTACAAAATATTCGTACTCTAGCACACTGGATTTAAAATGAAATGTGAGGATATTTACATCCATATGAAATTAAAGCTCTTTTATACACAGAAACCCCATTTCAAGTGGTTTAGGGCTGAATCCAGAAGTAGCTTTTCACCTGCAGTCGGCTGCTGTTCGATCATTAACTGTTTATGATCCAATCCTGAACTTCATTTACACAATAACTAAAGATCTGAACTAATAAAGTCTATAATGAATCTACTGCCTAAAAATGCAATTAACTAAAGGCAAATGTGCAGAGCATACATCTCTGCTGTGTGTGTGTGTGTGTGTAAAACTCTGCTCTGAGCTCATTTTCTAAAATCTGCGCTTGTTGCACAGGATGATGTTCCAGCGCTCGCAGCTCCTAGGCAGTGAGAACTGGGTCAAATGCAAATGCAAATAAACAGCGGAGTCTGAGATTACTTCACTGCACTTCAGCCGTACAAAAGAAACCAATCCGTCTGTCTAATACCTACTAATGTCAGCATGTGCTCGAATGATGGCACAAATGAGCAGCCTCTGCCCATCTGAGGAAGAATCGCCATCTTTACACCATTTGAAAAGGTCCTGATGAATAGTCCTGGAGTACCACCTTCATACATTAACTTACATTAAGAATGGCAGGCTGCAGGTTTCGTCATGGCAGCAATGTACAGCTGTGAGCAGGAGTTGACGTACATCCTTTATGGACATAAATGGCATGGCAATTTTGGGCAGAATGAGTTACAACCCATCATTAATAGAGAGTTCAGAATTATACAGTGTCAATAATATACATACACCAACGCAAATGATTATTCAGTGATTCAGAAAATTCCAAAAAGATGTTTGAACTTCCAGTTAGTGATCATGATGGACTACAGCTGGTAGATTCTCTGTGCCACATAAAAATGGGTTTGTTTAAGAGCGCTCATTACACTGACCAACACATGGTACAATGGGAGGTCTAAGGAGCTCAGTGCAGATCTGACAAAGGAAGACTGTAGAAGTCAGGAGTGTCTCTTGGAGCCATTTCTAAACAATTGCAGATTCCAAGATCATCAGTTCCTGCAAATGTTATTAAAAAAGGTGCAAGCACTTCATCAAAATCTGGAAGAGGACCCAAACTGTCTCCCTCAGCTCCGAAGAAACTGGTTCCGATGGTCAAGAACAACCGAAGAACAACCAAGGCACAGGCCTGCCCTTAACTGGAAGCTCCTGGAAAGCCAGTGGCACTGTCTGCAGTCAAGCGGGTTTTACACCGCCATGGACTGAGAGGCTAGCATCCAGAATAGAAGCATATAGCCAGTGGTTAAGCCCTCATTCATCAAAGAGGAATCTGCTGTTGTTTAGAAATGGCTCCAGGAGACATTGCTGACTTGTGTAAATCTATGATCATCTTTTTCAGATCTGCGCTGAGCTCCTTGGACTTTCCCCTTGTACTGTCATCGCAGCAATGCCTGCCCACTGCTCCGGGCACGTGTGTTCACTGTCACTGTGCGTGTTACACAGCACTGATGGGTTAAACTACCAGCTGTAGCCAATCATGACCACTAACAGGAAGTCCAGGAGTCATAAAGTCAACTTAACAGACATTTGGGAACTTTCAGCAGCACTGTATGATTAATATAAGTGGCTGTATGTAGAATTGTAGACCCTGTCTGTATCATTGTGACCCTGCGTTGATTTCAGAACCATCCCCACCCCCAAATTATTAATAGTGTATTTTAGTTTGATGAAATTGCTCTACTTCAAAGGAACGGCCAGATACCCGTGTTTATGAAGTTCCATTTAATATTTGACTGTGGAAGAGCCTCAAGAGCTCTGAAAACACAGATAATAAATATGCCATTAGGTGCCTTCATGTTAACACTCTGGCTGCTCTAGCCCAGTAGCTGGGATGCTATTCATTTTCATGTGTGTCTGCTGGCGTAGCAGACGGCCCTGTAGAAACACTTATGCAGCCGCAGCTACGCACTGCGCTCTGTGTAATTCTGAAAGGATTTAAGGAAGCCCCACCAACCTGTAAGCTTTCAATTATTCATCAGGAGAACTGCCTGCGTTCCTTATAGCAGCATTCTTCAAATATTAATCACAACTATACATGTCTATAGAAAAGTCTCATTTTAAAGCTTTAATATGTGAGTTTTGAGGGAGTCTGAGGGATCACTTCACTTGGATGGTCCATTGTAGAAGCCTTGTAAACGCTCACCTGACATTCAGCTAACATTCAACTGAATGCTTATTAAATGCAACTGAACTCTAAGTTTGTGTAAGAGTGTAAATGATTGTCTATTGAATGTAACCCTAATCCTAACCTTAATCCTAACCTTAATCCTAACCTTGCCCGTTTAGGGTTAGGATTAGAGTTAGAATTAAGGTTTAGGTTAAGGTTAGGTTTTAGGGCTGATTAAAGGGTAAGGTTTAGGTTAAGATTAGGGTTAGGATTTAGGGTTGATTCAAGGCTAAGGTTAGGGTTAGGGTTAAGTTTTAGGACTGATTAAAGGGTGAGGTGAAGGTCTGTTTAGGGTTAGAATTCAATCCTAAGGCTAATGTTAAGGTTAGGTTAGGGTTAGGTTTTGGGGCTGTTAAAAGGGCGAAAGTAAGATTAGGGTTAGGTTTTAGGGCTGCCTAAAGGGTAAGCTTTGGGTTAAGATGAAGGTTAGGCTTTGGGGTTGATTCAAGCCTAAGGTTAAGGTTAGGTTTTAGGACTGGTTAAATGATAAAGTGAAGCTCTGGTTAGGGTTTAGGGTTGAATCAAGGCTAAGTTTAAGCTCTGGTTAGGGTTTAGGGTTGATTCAAGGCTAAGGGTGGGGTTAGGTTTTAGGACTGATTAAAGGGTTAGGAGAAGGTCTGGTTAGGGTTTAGGGTTGAATCAAGGCTACGTTTAAGGTCTGGTTAGGGTTTAGAGTTGATTCAAGGCTAAGGGTGGGGTTAGGTTTTAGGACTGATTAAAGGGTTAGGAGAAGGTCTGGTTGGGGTTTAGGGTAGATTCAAGACCAAGGCTAAGGTTAGGTTTTAGGACTAATTAAATTGTAAGGGTGAGGTTAGAGTTGGGTTTAAGGGTTGATTCAATGTTGAGGTTTAGGTTAAGGTTAGGATTAAGGCTTAGGGTTAGTTGTAGGGTTACATTCAACAGACATCATTTACATTCAACTCATAGTTCAGCTGCATTTAATAGACATTCAAGTTAGTGATATATTCTAATATAGTAAAGTTTATATTATTTTTAAGTCTTTAAGTCTTTTTAAAGGCTTCAGAGTTTGTTAGAAAACCTGTACTGAATGGAAATGAAATAAATGTCTGGTGCTCTCTGACTTGATTACTAACATAACTGGCAGCAACATCATTTATCAACCACCAGCTAAACTGTACTCACTGTTTGTGGTAAATATGAGCTTTAATGACATACCGTATCTGTGTGTGTGTGTGTGTGGTTCCATGCCGTGTTTGACATTAGCGTTAAATAAAGCAGATGGTCTGCGCATCCTGCTCCTGCTCTCTCCCTGTGGAGTGCTTCACGTGAGAAAGCCCCGAAATGACCTGCCAAAGGTTTCCCCATGCGGCTCTGTGTGAAACACACGCCTCAGTGACTTCCTTAAGACGTCTGGGAAGACATTTAAATTATTTTGTTTGAGCGTTAGTTAGTTTCAATGTCTCATAAGCTGCACTACCTTAAATATGAGTTCAGCTCAGAGACAGTTCAGAGACTGTTTTGCTCTGCCATTCAAATGCAATGTAATTATACACTTAGTGACATGGTGAGTAATTCAATTAATTTAGGCATTTTTTCATGATAAATTGATGAATTTATATTTCTCCCTAGCACTAGCAATGCTCCCGATAGATAAGGACATAACTCATCTAATCCGATACATGCCAGAGCAGCCCCCGCTTCTTTTCGAACTGCCACCAATGTGGTATCGTCTGGCAGCTGACACGCCTTGAGGAAAGCGCCAGGTACCCAGCTCCACTGCACCAGACAACAGACGCCTGTGCCGGCCAATGTCGCTTTAAGACTTATGAGGGAAGAGACGCCATCTACCTATGCGGAGAGAGAGCAGCCAATTGTGCTCTCTCAGACTCCGGCTGCTGATGGCAAAGCGGCATTTTAAACCATTTAAACAGTAATTTATTAAAATTAACAAAATTAATTGTAATTGAAATACTTATGAAATATATTTTTTCTACTTACAAACACAAATATGGTATTGATTGAAAGTTTAAAATCTGTAATATGAACAGAACATCTGATTAATTCAAAAGAACTACAGGTAAGTGCAAAAAATGTTATAGGATTGACCATGATTTTGTTACTGCCAGCACTAACTGCAAATTCTAAATGTTACATTGATCCAAGAACATAAAAAAGGGAAACTCTTATTAACTCTTATTAGACCTAACACACATATTCCTACTGCAGCCTTACAGCAAACATTCCTTGCTGCAAAAACACACAAAATGAATCTATGCATCCGGATGATCTGAACGAAGTCTTCTCCTAAAAGAGCTCTGCTCTGCTATTTATTCATCAGAACTGAATCATGTGCCCGGCTTCAAAAAGAACAGCCTGCTGCTCAGCTCGAAAACACCAGGCTGCTTTGAAGAGGGATTCCCCCTCAGCCCCTGAGGATAAAGGCCATGCTGATGCTAGCCAGCCTCCACTAGTTCAGACAGACTGCGGCATGCGCCCCCACCGTCCCTCCATCCGCCAAAAGCCTCAGCATCGTGCTTCTGCCCAAGACTTGTTGCCTAGCAACGCTCTTCAAATACACCCTCGTGTCTCTCGCAAAAGCCGTCTCCCAAAATGTCACCGACAAAACACGGCTCGTCCTGTCCAACTCAAACCCGTGAACACTGTGGTGTGTTCGCTGTGTACGGTTCACTGCTGCACGCATTTCATTAGCTGCAATTAAGGTGCTGGACTAACTACATCGTGGCTCATTAACTCATGCATGACAAAGCCTGACTGTGTGTATAATAACTGATCTTATTTTCTATTTAGAAATATTCATTTGAGATTGAAATTTGCATTTTCAACAGAAACTCAACTAAGGATGCCAAATTTTCACAACGGTGTCCAGTCCCATACAGCAGGATTACTTACTTAACCAGCTGACTTAAGCTAAGCTTATTTGGATCTTATCCTGGATTCTATGTCTCAAATGGTGCGTTTACAGGGATATCTCACCATAGTAACTTATGCTGCATACCTAACTTATAAGGAAAGGGTCAATTTGGAATTTCTGGGATCTTAACAGGTCTTGGACCAATCAGGAACAGCTTTCTGACAGAGGAAGACCCCTCAGCCTTTTTAGGGTCACAGCATAACAACAAATAGGCTGGGTTATCTGTACTGGGTTACCTAATGCATATCCTTAACATGATGATTTTGCTGAGAAAACAGAATACCATAGCAACAGTACATGGCACTATATATTATACTATGGGAATAGTATACTGTAAGTCTATACTATTCTATACTACACATATTAGAATAGTATGGTTATTATTTCAAATGAACATGTCTGTTCCAGAGGTTAAGGATGTTCAGAGCCCTGGTAATTACACCTAGTCACGCCTCTATATTAAATGACATCATATCAGATTTGAAAAGCCTGTTGTATAGACATCATAAACATACTGCTCACTGCTGCCCCCCTACCCCTCTTCCTCTCCGGTTTCCTCCACAGCACATATTGCAGAACATATTTCTGGTCTTAATGGGCTGAGAGGGGATCTGGCAATAAAATCTTGGAGTAAACCTCCAGTACTGACTGATGGCCAAACACTGTCCCCTCAATAGCTCAAATCGCGGAGGAGTAATTCTAGCAACGGTGCATGACGTTAGACTATACAGTCTAGTGATAGGTTTTATTTTGCACCAGTGTTAAGCATGATGTTTTTCCATGGCATTCAGACGTGTATTTAATTCGCACCTGATTTGCACTATAATGGGTTTTTTATGTAAAATCTGCCATTTTTTATTATTTCTCTTGGTTTGCAAGGGCTTAAAATCATAAGTACAAATCAGTCCAACTCCCATTTAGCTTTCGTTCCATCAAAAAAGTGCTGCGTTTGGAATGTGAATGCACAATATTTAGCAAAATGTTATTATTATTGTGTTAATAATTATAATAATAACAACAACAATAATACTATAACCAAAAAAAGAATAATGTCATTATCCCACAATACCTTTATATATATACACATTTTTCCCCCCTCTTCTCCAAATTTGGTACTCCCATCCGTTTTGTAGCTCCCCCTAGAGGCTAAGGACTTTACACATCTCTCCTCCGAAACATGTAAAGCCAGCCACCGCCTGTTTTTTAAACTGCTTCCAAAGTGTCATTACTGGGCAGCCCACATGCTTTGAGGAAATTGTTGGGTCCCCAGCTCAGCCACACCAGGCTGATACATAATTTGAGTGATGAGAGGAGAGAGCGCCACCCAGAACCACCCAGAGAGGGCACGGCCAAATGTGCGCTCTCTGACCCCGGCCGCTGACAGAAACACAGCATCACTCGGGATTCGACTGCAGATTTATATATCAAATAAAGCAGGTTTCAAATAATGAGTAGAAAACTGTATGAAGACACAATAACGGCTTTTAGAGCTTCATATGAATGTGAATGACTCTTCTTCTGCATCTTAAAATACTTCTTGCTGTCTAATTTATTACATTTAAAAATGCATAATACAGCACATGATTACAAACACCTACAATTAGGCTTATGAACACCTGTGTACCTGTGGAAGTGCCGCTGGCTGAAGGACAGGCCCGGCTGCACCTGCACCAGCTCCATGGTTTTCACAGGGCTTTTGAACAAGGCGTCTGAGCTCATGGCCCGGAAGGTGCTGAAATCATGCATGCCAGTCAGCACAGCGCTGGCCTCCTGCATGGCACTGATGTCCAGCTTCCTGTTAGAGGGATACGAAAGAGAGTCCCAGTCAAAGCAAAACAGGGTACCAGTTAAATATATGGGGACATTCCTAAAACAACATATACCATATGGACAAACGTATTGGGACACCTGATCATCCATTGTGTCTTCTAAAATCAAGGGTATTCAAAGAGCAGATCCTGCTTTTGTTGGGGTCACTGTCTCTACCGTCCAGGGAAGAAGGCTTTCTACTAGATTTTGGAGGAGCATTGCTGTGAGGATTTGATTGCATTTGGCGACAAAAGTGTTGGCCACCTCATTTGCACATCTGTGTCAGCAACATAAAGGAGTAAATTGAAAGAGCTGCTAAGGAGTATATCTAGAACATGGATGATTATGAATGAGTAAAGGGAAGGGAGTATTTGTATGTGTGTAAAGAAAATGTGACAGAGACGCAGAGAAAGAGAGAGAGGGTGAGACATGTGTGGGTGTTGTTATGAGTCACGATAAGCCTGCAGCTTATCTTGCCCCACTTTCTCCCAAAAAGTGAAAGAGGGTGGAAAAAAAATGGCATCAGCGATCACGCGTCACCCTCTGAGACAAGGCACATCGCAAAGGCTTTCCCCAATCCTACTCTAAAGATGCATCATCCCTCACTGGAGGAAAATGCACTGAATTGACTTGATTCAAATGGGTACCATCATTTCCACATGAATAAAACACATTCCATCAACACAACTCTTGCTGGTCAGGCAATGGCAATAGCTGTGTTGGTGTATTTTATTAGAGTGGAAATGATTCAATCAAGTAAATTCAGTGCATCACTTTTTTTTGTCTCTTTAGTCTACTGCCTCCGTCTCCACCTTCTTCCTTATTCAGCTCGTCAGAACTGGCCTCAATAACCCACATCTTTTTGTTTGCCCCGAATTCCCTATTGCTTGTATGTGTTTATAATTCATGTGCCATTCCTATTTGATGCCAAAGCGTCTGCTGATGCTCTTGCGGTTCAAAGTCATGTGTTGGGACCTGGGGCTCAAATGCGTAGGCCTGGAGCCCGGAGCCTGGAACAATACTGGATCAAAAGGATCTCAATCAAAAGTGTACTTTTGATCCTTTCCATGTGAATAAAATACACTACAGTAACAAAGCATGCATTTCTGAATGCGTGTTAACCCTCAAAATGCTCATGGATAGGCACTATCCATGGTGCTGCTCTCATGTAAGAGGGAAAATGTGAGTAAATAAATAAATACATACATACATACATAAACAAATAAGTATGTAAACTCTTTAGCTCATTCCAGACAACATGGATGAAGGATCCCTCCTCTATTTAATGTTTGGACAGAGATACCAGTACATGCAACGAACAAGTGAATCAAAACATTGTGCCATCTGAATGTGTTTTAGCCCCCACACACACAAACTAAGTACACTACAAGTACAAAAGTATCCAGGCACTCTTTTAATGAGCGAATTCAGCAAGTACTGACACCGGCATTTAGCTGCATATGCCACTGATAAGCACTGCCAATATAACAGGTCACTCTGGAGCAGCCATGCATGAGTGTTAAATCACCATGCCCAGTGCCGTCCGGTAGATATAGGGGTATAGGGGTATAAAGCCCTGGAGCTCTGGGCTGTGGAGTGCTGGAGCTCCGGACAATACCTCTGGGATAAGCTTGAGTGGCATTTCTGATCTATAACTAATCATCCATAATCACTACCTGACCTTACCTCATAACACATCATTTCATCATTAGGATGTAAACAAGGTCATTCTGAGTGGTCAGATGTGCTCATGTACTGTTCTAGAGAAACTAGAAACTAGAGCTTTACGGCTCTAAAAGCTACAGTGCAGAACGCTATCACACCTAATCAAATCCTGATGTATCCAGTAGATTTAGAGAAAATTCAGCCTAAAAATATACAACACAATTATTGAGATTTCAACACATTTTAAATGTAACGCATGACTTTCTTCAGTGTAGGAGCTGATCCTACTAATTCAGCTTTAGGCTCGGGAGCCTACAGAGCACGTGCAGTGTGAAGGGGGATGGGGGAATACTCACGTGTCCCGTAATGCCCAGCACAGATCCTTCTCTGTTACAGGCATTTCCGAGTGATGGGAGACCCCCGTGGCCAGACGGTACACGTAGGTTCTTGACATTGCGTAATAGCGTGCGTGGAAATCGCTCGGCACGCGACAGACTCTTGTGATTCTGTTTCAAAGAAAGTAAAAATAACATAATATCACTCATAGATGGTGTAAAATGCTTCTTTGAGAAATACTCCAAACTAGAGCTGAACGATATTGCAGAAATGGCATATTGCAAAAGTGTACACTGGGATAAAAATCGTAATATAAAAAATAGACAAATAGAAAATAAAATATTGAAAAATAACAATTTATAAATGAAGCTAATTATCATTCTAGCAATAAAAAGATGGATTTGAAAGGAATATTAAGGACAGTTACATTCCATTAACACTCACTAGAGCCGCACAAAATATCAAACTGGTGATCATATTGATGCATATTAAAATTGCAGTATGCCTCGCAATATATAAACCTCTGATGTCGTGACTAAAAACTGGCCTACATAACTCCATAACACCTTTTGGATTATGTGAACACCATGATTCATCAAAAACACCCACAGAAACTCATCAGAAACATCTGATGCCGGTGAGTAGGCTCATAGCACACACTGGGGAAACATGCAATTTGCTAAAGGCCACATCTGCATATCGTCGTCCTCTGTGCTATCAGAACTGCACAAGTTAATATCATTAACATAAACAAACCATGCATGCAGCCCAACTACAAGCGTTTAGATGAAAGGGTGTGGTTTCAGCATGGTGCTAATGGCTTTCTTAAAGTATGCTCCAGTTCTCCATGTGAGCGAAGCTTGCTTGGAAATCTGCAATATGTGAAAAAATAATGGATATAATAATAATTAAAATAAAAAGTCATTTATTTATAGGGTGTCTCTTCAATTGAACATTAAACACTAGTGCCAGCTGCATTTTGAATGATCTACCAACGCAAGACTTTGCTAACGCCTATAATCCAGCTAATCAGTCCTACTGGCAGCAATCAGAATTAGAATGAAAACATTTACACGACATATTTCACAATATTTAGTTTTTTTATGAACAAATTAATGAAAAAAAAATTTAAGATTAAAAAAGGGTAAGTATAATGGTTTTATACAGTTTTTGCAAAAGGAAACTACTGAAAAAAGCAGTATAGAAAATAACAACTACTAATGAAAATAAATAAATAAAATTAGGGAAGCCCCCTTCAGGATATTTTGCAGATATTATGTAAAACAGAGCATTTCAGTGATAGTTTTAGAACGTTTCAAATATTATGGTCTGTTTTCCACTGCAAAATAGTTCCACACCGCAGACTGCGCAATGTCCGTTAATGGCACCTTGAGGCCACCAGACGGCGCTCTGGACTCTGTGGTTAAAACAAAGACTCGGAACCGGATTGAATTCAATTATCCCATACCCGATCCATTAAAAGATGCCTAAATCTGCCTGATCCCTATCCACTGGATTAAATTGGGACATCCCTAAATATAAAACAATATTAATATAATAAGTTGATGGTCAATCGGCTATGTAGTTACAATGAACTGGTTGGTGATTACTGGTTCAATTGGCATTTTAATGATACGTCCAGCTGTTCAGTGTTCCAGAATTTCTAATGATACTCATGAGATTCTCAAAAGTACATCATGACATAGTTTTGTATGTTAATGATGACATATTGTCATATTGCCCACACTTACACTGTTATATGTTTTTGAGTGATGCCAAAAAAACATGTTACATAAGGAACCATGCCTGTAAAAGAGATCTTTGAGTATCAAGAACCTTCCCTTGATGTCATTTAAATTTAAAGGTCCTTCACACTCACACATCTCTATTCCAACATGGTTCCATAAGTGGATCTTCTATAGCATCCCTCAAAGAACCATCTGAGGCCCTTTTATTTTTAAGAGTGTAGCTTTAAAGCTAGCTCTTTTCACCATTCTTGACCTTTCGCAACAACAATTTTATGATAACATAATCTGGCTAAAATCTTATGTACTAATATGTACAGAACCGCTGGCACAAGATCAGTAACTCAACACACTTAAATGAATGCCATATGAGTGTTGAGGACATATCCCATATCCTATATCCTAATGTATTTGGATAATATATGAAGTGTTTACTACAAACACTGTCAACTACACCATTGGTGGTCTTCATCATAATTATTACTCCATGCATTAAAAGCTGTTGAGCTTCCAGTCCTAAGGCCCCAAGGGCCTTATACGGACCCCCACAATAGCTTTCACTCTACATTAAACATTTATACAACACAATCCCATGAGGCCTTAAGAAAGGACCTGTCTGTCACCATGGCACCAGACCCCCCACACAATCCCCTTTATGACAGAGGAGTAAAGGGGGTCAAATCACACAACGCCTGACATTATTACCCTCTATGGGGTTTCTATTGAGCACAGTCTATCGGAGGCAATAAGAGTTTGAATGCAGAGACGTTAATTCAGAGCATGTTCAAACGCTGCAAAGCTTGTTGACATTGCACTCACCTACTTGACTGGAATTGAGTGCTTTTATAAAGCATCATCTAAAGCATCATCTAAAAAGCTCCCTGGCCCTGCTAATGCCATGTATACCTAAGCTGGAGAGACAATAAATCTGGTTTAACAATCGCCTCGCTAATCATTTTGCTATTTTTGAGCTTAACCGAACTCATGAAAACCATGGTCTTATTCCAAACCCCACCTGACTATCTATCCCTAGCCTACTCTAAGCATAGTGCCGCCAAGCCTTGTGGCCTAAAAAACGTAACGTAAAGCAAACCTTGGCCTGGATACAAACAAGCATCATTAAACTTTAAAGCTCCTTTAGACCCAGTGAGCACTTTGGATTTAAGGGTCAACTGAAAGGCTGACGGCCCACTGGCCCAAATGCCCTCCAGCCCAGATGGCACAGGAGAACTTCCAAACAAATCTGAAGGGACTTACAGCTCGGAAAATGAGCTGCACATGCATCAGCATCAGCATCGGTTAAGAAGTAACAATTCCCACAAAACCCATAATTGTATGTGGTTCCTAACCATGAAGAACAATTTAAAGGAGTTCATCTACCAGGTCTGGGTATTGTCCTCCTGAAAAACGCTCATTCCAGCACTACTTCTAAGCAGGTCTAAGTGTAATTCAGTGGTTGAGATGTAAACAAAGTGATTCAGAATGGTTTGAGGTCAAATGGCTCACGTAGAGAAACTTACCGACATGGATTCCTTTACAGTGGTGGTGACGGGAACCAGAACTCATTTTAAAACCCCTGATTTCTGAAGAAACAATGAACGAGCAGGTTTCCCAGTTCTTTTGTCCATACAGCAAATTCCAATGATGGTAAGAGAGTGAGAAATCTGAACAAATACACTACACGTACAAAAGTTTGTGGACACCTACTCCTCCAGAGTTGCTTTTACAAATCAATGGTAATAATAGGGAATTTGTTTTTTTACTGCTGCAGTAACAGCCTCTAACAGACTCTTCTTCAAAGGCCTTACACTAGATGTTGGATCACTGCTGTGCGAATAAGATGGCATGCAGCCATAACAGCATTAGTAAGGTCAGGTGCTGATAATGGATGATTAGTTATAGATCATATCACGATAAATTGATTGATGGACGATTATATAAGCTGCATGAATTGGCTTGTGTTTGAGTTAATGTTGCGTCTTCTATGTTGCTTCCATGTAGTAGACTGGATGGGACGGGGTCACATGACTTTACACGTGTAGTATGTTTTTAAGGGGACAGTACATGAACACAAACAGTGGGGAAAGTATTAACACCAATGTTTACTTCCCAATTTTAGTCTCTGCCAACTGCCCAACCCACTTGTTAGTACTCTCCCAATCACATGTAGTGCTCCCAACACTAGAAAGGTGACACATGGCACATGCCTCCTCCAACACATAAGCAACTGCTGCCAATGCGTCGTCATCGGGAAACCAATGCTCTTGGAGAAAAGCGGTGGGTACCCAGCTCTAATGCATTGGCTAGCAGACGCCTGTGCTGGCCAGCATCACATGTAGGGAGGGAGAGAGACATCTACCTACTTGAAGAGAGCAAGGACAATTGTGCTCTTTCAGACTCCAGCTGCTGATGGCAGGCAGCATGACCCCGGATTCAAACCAGCGATCCTCGGGTCATGGGGCAGTGCTGTAGTCCGTTGGACCACTCTGACTACACGATTTAAGAGAATGAACAAAAATAAAAATGAAACAACCAACATGGGCAAGATTTGTTGATTAGGGATTCTGAATTTCAATGAATTGCCAAGCCCTACCAAGAAGTATTGGCTGGAGCTTCAGCAGAACTCCAGAGAAGTCAGTACCCCTTTGTACCCTTTTACCTGCCGGAGGAATTTCGGCATGGTGACTGGACACTTCTGTATGTACAGTGGAAGTATGATTGTGATAGCTTATGCAGTAACTTTCTGTAGTGTAGTTGTTAGAGATAAACTCTTTAGATGTCTGGTTTCTATAATGTCGACTGAACAATTCTGAGCAGACGGGTTTCTCTAGAACAGATTTTTTTATATCAGACCACTCTGGATGAATTTGTTAACATATTGACCATTAAGTTAAGAAATGTGGGAAAATTTTCCTCCTAGAGCTATAGGTCAGCATACAAGGGCACATAGTATTATTGCTGCAGAGCACCGCTATTATGAAGCACCAGAAGCTTTTAAAAATTTAATTAAATAATATGTTAATATTAAACAATATTAAACATTTTTTAAATATAAAGGTTTTTCAACTTTTGCCACTGCCCTTCAATGAAGTCATTGAAAGTCACACTCATAGGCCATATTTAGCTCCTGTAGAGTTACACAATGTCTGGAGAACGCTTGTTAATCGCCCTTCGAACTGAATTCCCAATAAGGAGTGATATTTCATGATGGGATTTACAAAGAATCCTCCTTAAAGGCTCAAACATCACCACTTTAAGGCTGTTGGGCCAGGTCAGGATAACGCCAGCAACCAGTAACTCCCTACAACACTCCTCGACCACACTCTGGGCAGTGCGAGCCGCAGAGCTTGAGTGTGGTAGGGAGGAATCCCTCAGTCTGTATTAATCATTCACTAGCCCTTGGTAATTGCTGCTAACAGGAACACTGAATAAAACATTAGCAGGGCTGGCATGTGTGCCCAGTGCTCATGGCAGCAGGAGCGACTTCAGCCAGAACACAGCAGCACCACCAGAAGTTATGATAAGATTGTGACGCATTCACTGAACTGCAAAACAAAGAGCCCAAGAGCTCTGAAATATATAGATCTGTATATCTGAATGGAGCATACTAGTCTGAGAAGAGTCTGAGACTTGAATGACATACTTTAGATTGTATAATGAACGCTATACACACCAGGGTTTTAGTGTATGAGCCAGAATTGTGCTGGTTAGAAATAACTGGGTTATAGTCCTCTGGGATGAGCATCACTGAACACAACCAAACCCAATCCCCAGTGTAGGGTGAATTCTAATTGCGTTCATTCTTGTGTGTCCAGCTGGTCATGAATAAACATTGTAGGTGTTATTTCAACAGTGGGGATTTGGTAGTGTAGTCATAATCTGACCAGCACAGAGAAGAAGAACCACCTCACCCATCAGAACATCTGATTTCTCTAGTTAGAAAGTTAGAAACTTGTTTAAATACATTTACAGATTTTAATCTGTATAATATTATGCATTTTTGTATTTACCTACCTAAAGAACCTTGGAGACAGTTAAAGTCTAGTGTTTGTTAGTAATATTAGCCTAGCATCTCCCATTCTAAACTTCAGCCTTAAACTCAAATATGTCCTGGTTGATTGGCTGCATCTGAGGTGAATGATTTCTGATCTAAATATTTTGCTGAACTATTTACATTATTAATTAATGTTTGATACTAAAGTATTAATTTATATATTTATATATATATATATATATATATATATATATATATATATATATATATATATATATATATATATATTTGATTTTTTCATCTACTTGCGCCAAAACAGTGTAGATATTGGGACTACATTTACATTTTCATCTACGGTATTTATCCAGAGCGACCTACAAAAGTGCTTTGCTATTTACCCAAGAAAAACCTCAGTTATTTAGACTCTACTACACACAAGGCCACTCTACTATTCGCCCAAGTATTCTCGGAAGATGTGGTGGGGGGAAGCTCAATCCACCACTATGGTGCCAGGACAGAAAAAAGCCTGGACGCTCGTCTTCCATGGATTTTGAGGGATGGTGGGTCGAGCCGAGCCGTACTTGAAGCTCAAAGGGCTTTTGGTGCAGATCGGCTTTTGACCATACCACTACAGCAGAAATGGAAGCGCTACAAATGCGGTAAATATAAAAATATAAAGCAGGTATTTCAGCATCACCTCAACATTGCGCTTTTTTTGTGAAGTTCTATAAATACATCATCAAATATCAGCTCGAAACCCTGTTCTGACATGTAAATTCCCTTTTCATTAGATGAACTATCAGGCTGGTTGACACACTCCAACTTCTCAAAACCCGAACACGGCACAAGAGGCGTATTTTAAGAAGATGGGAAGACAATAAAATCCAGATCCAAGAGGAAAGACGAAGCGAGGGAGTGCAGAGAACACAGGAAAGAGAAAACCTGACACGAAAGGGTCTAAATTTAGCTTATTTACTTTGTAGTTTTGGCGAGGACTGTTCGGAAAACAAACAATCAGTGACACATATGAGGACTGCGGAATCACATTTGCAGCATTAAAAATGTTGAAGATCTTTTGAACATCACTGCCTTGGAGAACAGGCCTTTTTGATTTGAGGCGTACCTTTAAAAAGAAACGCCACGCTTAAATAGGTCACAAACAATGATGTATTACCATGTCACAGGATTATTGCAGATGTTCTGGAGATGCTCAGGATAAACTGCATGGGTGAAAAGGTCATTCAGAAGCCCTGCATGCTTACGACCTGAAGGGATTATTTGGGGAAATTTCTTACACAGCTGTAAAGATCTGCCAAGCCAAGAAGGAAGTCATTCACTGGGGTCAAATCTCAAGCTTACACCGTTATCTGTGTTGGATATTTACACCCCTCTGCAGATAATGCAAATTAGTCACATATTCTGCTTCTTTTGTCTGCTGACCTGCATTCCAAGTTCTGGAGAGACACATTACTGTGGTTTAGTGCTGCACGTATGATAATCCCATCTTGATAATTAACAGATGAGCAGAATATTTTCTGTGTGATGACAGAACGGATCACATTATGATCACAAAAAGTGATGTAATTGGCACTGCAGCAGTCGCTGCAGTTTTATATCAGACCACTCTGATTAAACTAATCTCACTGGTTAAACAACATGTTTAGTGAACATACGTCTACACAGTTGCATTATTACAATAATTTGCTCAATTTAATTTATTGGCCTAGGCTGTAGAACCATGGCAGTGTGTGTATGTGTGTGTGTATATGTGCGGGTGGATATACTGCTCAAATTATGCAGCTACAGCATGTTAATGTACATTAATACACACACATTTACTCATTTAGCCCAAGACCAATCAATAGCCTACAGCTCTGGAAAAACAATGGAAAAGAGACGACTTAATTTTTTTTCTTAAATTTGCATCTCTACGTGTACGGCAGCTCTTTAGATCCAGGCATTTCATCAAACAAAGCTGAGTTAGCTGAATTTACAGACTATGAATGGCATAAAAGTCCCAACAGCAATGTGGAAGACTAGTGGAGAGCCTGCCGAGACATGAAAGCTGTGATCGGCAGCCGAGGTTATTTCACCATAGTGATTTCTGAATGCTCTCAAAGCTCAAATATTAGTACTGTGTGCAAATAATAATTTATTTGCATTATCTGAGCAGTTGTTTTTGAGCAGTTGTCATTTCTGCAAATAAATAAATGCTCTAAATAGTAATATTTTCATTCGCAATTTAAGGGAAATGTTGTCTGTGGTTTATGAAAAATACTTATTTTTTTTACTTATTTTTATATGATAAAATCATCTCCTTTCAGTTCAACCTACAACATACAAGGCCTCCTTCAAAGCCCCCAGCCCTGACATCCTAACTACAGATGATAGCTGTGTGTCCCCAGACCAAATAGGGTCACCATAGCATTTGGAGCAAATGATTTTGAGATGATGATCAGCACACATTCAACCAGGTGTGTCCAAACTTTTGACTGGTACTGTATTTCATGCGTAGGGACAGATGTACTGGAGGCGGGAAGGGATCAAACTGTGACTGGCCTTCTGAAGTCAATCTATCTATCACTCTATGATCAGCCACACACAGAATCAACAGTAGCTCCATCTCTCACCCTCTTACCTGATTTCCTCTGGTTTTAAGAAGTAGTTTAAGGCATCGGCCATGATTTTTTCCGTAAGAGGAGGTTTGTCGGCCTTCCTTTGGATGTCCAGGTGTGCAGAGTTGCAGAGAGCGTGAACACCAGTGTCTGTTCGACTGGAAATGAACACTGATACTTCATTTAGTGGCTTCAGTCTTCTCACTGCGTTCTACAGGGTAGAGAGAGCAGAAGTGATGAAGAATTTGACACAGGCTTAAGCATAAACTATTAAATGCACTAACGCATGGAATCTTTAATGGGTCCCTTGGGCCCTGTGACTTTAACACAAATCTATGTGTAATGTCCCTTAAGTGGCCCCTAAAGACACAACAGATTTTGAAAGCCCATTTGAAAGCCTGTAGAACATAACAGTATGCAAATGGGGAAGCTCAAGAGAATACTAAACCCGACGATTAGCACGTTAGCAGCAGTAATTCAGAGCAATACTACATCTTAATGTCCTTTAGATCATGTATGCGTATTGTTCAATAAGAACATACTAAATGCCAGTGTAGGCCAACTGACCTACAGTGGAATGCCTAGGTTTGGACACTCACGGTCAAAATATCTGTTACTGTGAATACAGTGATGTGAAAAGTTAGGCCACCCCATGAAAAAAGTGCGAGCATCCCCACATTTACAACTACTTCGAAGGTCTCAAATCAGAATCAGGTGCAGAACATCAGAACATGGTTGGAGAACATAGTAAACCTCAGACGTTTAGTCTGGTCTGATATTGATGGTTGAAGAGAGTGGTGAAGATCACCATCAAGGCCAGATCCAAAGAGCTCTCTGAGGTCTTCAGAAAGAAGGCAGTAGATACAGATGAGTCTTATTCAGCCCTGCCAAGCTAAATAAGGCCTGAGGATGTGTCTCAAATGTGTACCACACACTAATACTAACCCAATAGTGCGAGTTTGGCAGGTTAGTAGACAAAATGTTAACATACTGTGACGGAAAGTGTTCGTTGTAGGGGTTAGCTGCTCTACGGTGGCGTGCCGATTGCTCAGTACCACTTGCTGGGGTCGTCGATTCCCCTCTGGCATCAATGGCCCATGGGGCACCACTGTTATGCTGTCCGTTCTCTGTACACCTTTACTACGGCTGCTATAGAACATCCTATGAAGTTAGCGGTTTGCAAGATGCTACCGCTCTTTGCCCACTGTCACAGCCATATCAGAACATTATGACCACCCCGTTTGGAAGTAACTCTGCTCAGGACGTCACAGATCCCACATGACAGGGTTTCCTGTACGTATCAATAAGCGAGCACACCAGTCAGTTGTCGCAGAGTGCAAAACGACAGTCATACGCATGTGATTTCCATGTGACTGATGTCCAAAAGGACTTGGAAACCGCCAACTTCCCAACTGTGGGATGCTCTAGAGCTGCTGAAGCGAGGGTGTACTGAGAATGGACTGGCACTCCCAACAGCCTAATTCAGTCCATGCCATGACGTCTCACTAGTGTCATCCGAGCCAAGGGTGGTTATTCCCATGATTAGGTAGGTGGTTAGACTTTCTGCTGGCTGTTACAATTAACCCCTCCATCTGTTGTAAATAACCTGCCCTGCAATTCTAAGTTCTAACATTTGAACTAAAGTTTTATTGAGATACAATTCTGCATATTCAATCTCTCTCAGATGAGCAGAAGCTTGGCTTGATCATCCGACACAAAGAGAACATAGTTTCCTTATAAGAGACTGTCCCTAAACTGAGCATAGATTTGACTGAGATTGAATTCTAGGTCTTTCTCTAGACATTGTTGGGAAACAAGACTTGTGTAATCATCCTCTACATTCAGTATGCCAGCATTCTACACCCATATGGTTGTGCACCGCAGACCAAATGTGGTGCTGGCATAATACAACCCCTTCCCTTCTACATACGAAGATGCATTTGGGTCTCCTCTTTGAGGTGGTCTGCACATTTCTGACATTTCTGTCCCACAGCTTAACATGTTTGGCTAGGCACCATCTCTGTGCCTCACACACACACTTGAAGACCAGCCAAGAAACCACATGAAAGAAGTCTAGTGCCCTGCCAACAGGAAAAGCACTGCATATGCATGTAACCATCAGAGGTTTTCTCATTCCAAAGGAATTGTGCATTTATGCATTATGGCAGCGGCTGGAGAACAGTGCAGATGTTGTAAGCCATTCAATCGTTTGGTCATTCTGGATGCAGAACAAGGGAACGAAGAGCTGTAAAACAACCACATCCCAAATGTTCAGTTGTTCAATGTTCCAATGCAGAATGACACACATGTGAAGAGCAGATTGTGCCTTGTCGAGTGGAACACTAAGAGCAGGCTAAGCTGAATGAGTCTTCATGACACCACTGAAAACTGAGACTGACCTCTAAGTAATTCTGGACACCCTCCACTGACTGATGGGCTGGAGTCTTCATGACACCACTGTAGACAGAATGGAGCAGGGCATTGATTACAGTGTATGTGATGTTAAATAAGCTTGACAAGAAACTGCATTTATGCTGTTCGTATTAAAGGTGAGAAATATGCTGATAGACCTGTATTTGGACCCGAGGTACTGAAAAAAGATGAGATAGCGGGTAGTGCTGGGTTGCATGATGGCTTGATTCTAGTCCGATAAAATACACAGCACATGCAAAGGTCTAGTGTAGTACATGACTGTCTAAAAAAGCACTAAAACAGCTTCATCAGGACTGTATTTAATGACAGCGTGAATGTTATGTAGTCTGCAGGACGCATGTGGAGAGATACTGCCGCCACTCAACTGCCTGTACAGAATAGAGACAGTGAAAAAAGGGCGCTGTATTAAATGTAAATATAGGATTTCGTCAACACAGCGTTAAAGACACTGCGATGTTTTTATCACTGCTTTCAGTCTAATTTTAAAAATGCATTAGAAAATACAGTTGAAAACTACAGGCATTTTCCAGTACAGCTACCACCTTCAGCGAATAGACCGCTTTCACGGTCCGTCTGCAGTCAGGACCCCGCCCGCGGTTTTGTTTCCCGCCCGTGTTCCGGACTGTCTCCGTCTCCTGCGCTGCTATTGGCTGATTCGCCGTAACGCTTGTAAATATGAGCTGTTAGCCAATCTGAGCACCAGCGCTGGGAAGATACCGGCCAATCCGAGCGCAGGGAGGCGGGACTGGTCGGAATACAGGTGGGAAAAGAACAGTAATGACTGGATTATTGCGAAGTGCTTGTAGGCATTTATAACGTCTCTAATTATTATATTTAATAATTAAAATTAACTCGTGAGAAATTTACAGCTATATGATAGTAAAAATAGCTGCAAGCTGCAATATTAAATTAATCTTTAAAAAAAAAAAAAATAATAATAATGTCTGATTGCACGAATCTGAAGTTCATATACCTGTTCAGGTAAAAGTACATTTAGCCTACATGTTAGTAACAGCCTCTAAATTGTAAATTAGCCTGTCACAGCTATTCCTGACTGGAGTTTTGAATTATAGTTTGGAATATTGTACTATATGTCCAAATGTTTGTGGACAGCTCTTCTAATTACTGAATTCAGTTACTTTGTGCAGTACAATCTTCAAAGAGTCATAGTGTTTGTTTTAATAAAGTGTGGCCACAAGATAATATACTGAGGCCACAGATTAAGTTCATAGTGGCCACAAAACAATATACGGAGGCAACTAGATAATATATTGAGGCCACAAGATAATGTAATGATGCCATGAGATGATATTTTAGTACAACCGCAATATATGAAATGTAGCTACTGTAAACTTAATTTGTGACCCTAACATAATAACTTGTGCCATGCCTTTTTAAAGAAAAAAAATTATAATAATAAGTAATAATAATAATAAGTAGAGCTGGGTGATGTGTTGTCTACACTTTTTGTTTACACGTTTTGCTGTGAAGACCAGTTTTCATATATTACCATGTTTACCTCTTACCATGCAGTTTACCTCTTCAGTGTATGAAAGTTATTTGGAATAAAATATTGCTGCATTATTATTATTAAACCAGCACTGCTCCCAGCGGACCACATTCACACACACTTAACTACACACACATGTTCAGGGAACAGAGGTCCCTCAATGTTAAAATACTATGTGCAATACATCCCCCCCCCCACACACACACACACACGTGCAATTAAGAGTCATTTGCAATAACCTGTATATAATATTGATATTGCTTTTTAAAATCTTATTTATATTGTGTATATAGTGTAAATTATTTATCTACATTTTTTGTAACTGAGTGTCTTGCTACCCTTTCTGCTGTGACACTGAGAATTTCCCCACTGTGGGACTAATAAAGGATTATCTTATCTCTTGAATCAGAATCAGAATCAGAATCTCTTTATTTCACCAAGTATGTTACACATACAAGGAATTTGTCTTGGTGAGAGCAACACGTATGACAAGTAACAAAAAACACAGAACACAGATTATTTACAGTCTTAAACTAAAGGAAAATTACACTAAACAATAAATAGGGTAGGGGATAAATTAAAAAAGTAAGAAGTACTAAAGGTAATAAAGAGCTGATATTTACAGAAAGTAAAGAGCTGATATTTACAGAAGAGAACATCTGTACAGTGTGCAAATAGACATAGTGCTATATCTTATCTTATGAAAACATATTACATATTCGGACACAATGAAATCCCTCTCTCTCTCTCTCTCTCTATATATATATATATATATATATATATATATATATATATATATATATATATATATATATATATATTAATAATTATCTAATCATTACTTTAGGTTAAAGTCAAGTATTTTTCGTTTATGATCCCTAACGTTTGCGTGAACTTTGTGGACGGTCCCTTAGCAGAGCGGCGCGGCCGCCGGTGATGAAACTGAAGCTGGGGGAGTGAGTGAGTGAGCGGAGCGTGTCACAGTGTCACTGCTCCAGTGGGCTAGAGGAGCTCAGGACCCGCTGGATCACAGCTTTACAGGACGGTCTAACGGACAGCAACCTATGAAATGATTTTTTCAGATTTCTGACTGGAGACGGATTAAACAGCCAAAATGACGGTGGATTTTGAGGAATGCATCAAAGATTCCCCCCGTTTCAGGTAAGAAGAGCCTGGGGATCGTCCACTAAACTAAACCGCTGCTGAGTTAGTTTTAGTGTGTATTAGAATAACATTCATATTGCTTAGTGCAGATTTTGTGCTAATATTTCCTTAAATTGTACAGTTTTTTCTGTTGTTTTTTTTTTTTTTTTTTTTTTTTTGCTTTAATACATCTGCATTTATTTTTTAATTTAATTTTTTAATTATTTTACCGAGTTACACTTAACTAGCTATATCCAAACATTAAACCTCGGTGTGCTCCTTTAAGGAAACCAGTTGAACGCTCACTTTTAGGGGATCCTTATTGACAATAATTATCCAGCTAGCCTTGAAAAGCGAACACATACGAGTGTTTACTATGCAATCAAATTAAGTATAATATGTGTAGTTCAGATTTGAGAGGTGTGATAAAGCTTAAAATTGAACAGAACCCCGTTAATCGAAGGACACATGCTCGAAGCCCCCGTCGTCAAGCTGGGTCCTGTCTCGCTAAAGCAGTGCGTGTGGCGTTGCTTGTTTTTCCGCCCGTATTTCGGAAAGCCCGCCCTCTCTGTGCTGTGATTGGCTAGTAGAACACACTGACACGCAATCAGCTGTCGGAGTTGTTTGAGAGGATGGTCCGCCAGCCAATCGTAGCGCGGGGAGGGCGGGCTTTGCTGAATACGGGTGGGAAATGAATGGAATAACGTGCAGGGGGGCGTTGCTTGTTGCTCGGAGGTTATCGAAGTTATCAGTGTTAGCTAGCATAGCACGTGAGGACGTAATGACACTATGAGACTATTATATTGCATTTATTATGCAAATTGTAAATTAACGCTATTGTAATAAATAAAAAAAATATTGAAAAAGTCCCTCATGGACAAAAGTGGCGAGATGTTACAGGGATGTAGTTCAGATGGTCGTGTTGTCTCCTTCTCTCAGGGAGTTCATATTTGCTTAAAAATGTGCTTAAAAATATGGCATCACATATCACCAAGTTATGGGTCAACAGCATGCATGTCTTCATAACAGAGCCACTAAAAGCATGGTTCCAATTATGGGCTTCTCTCTCGTGACTCCTTTACACCACTGTGGGGGTCCTAAGGTGAGATCATACTTGAACCTCATTTAAATCTAATAACTACAGGGCTCATATTTCCTGTGCACCACTGGCCTTTTTATTTTACCAAAGCTTTGAGAGTGAGAGGTCTGGTCTGGGGACTGTGGTTGACTTTGATATCCTTACTAATATGGTGGGACGTTTCTCCTGGATCAGTTTCCTAACCCGAAGGCAACTGATAGCCTGAATATGCTCACAGAGGTGCAGATGTATGTGCTGCTTGCTGTGTCACATTTAGCTAAACTAGACATCTCTGGGTCTAGGCCATTTTTATCTATGGGAAAATGAATGGAGTATTTCTGAGAATTGCCCTCCCAAACATTACTGGATCCTCTGATTTACAAGGTCACCGATGCCTCCTGCTAGTGCGGACCACACCCTGAGGTGAGGAAGGCTTTCCGGGGTCTAGGTGTGACGCCTGCTTTTTGCGGCCACAAGGGCAAGACTAGCTTATTTAGAAGGTAAACACCTAGAGCCTTAACAGCCATATACACTATATGTCCAAATGTTTGTGGACACCTCTTCTAATGAATGCGTTCAGCTACTTTAAGTTGCACCCATTGCTGACACAGATGTGCAAATGCACACACACTCACACAGCTTGTCTAGTCCTTGTAGAGAAGTACTGCCAATAGACTAGGACTCTCTAGAGCAGATAAACATGAACCTGTTGGCACCATGCTGTCTAATGCCAGGCATGGGCTAGAGAGGTATGAAGCCCCCCAGCATTAAGCATCAGTGGCAATTTAGAGAATGGCGTTCATTTTTCCCATTGAAAAGGGAACTGTAGACCTGGAATTCCTAATTTGGACACAATGCTGAGGCGCCGATGCTGAATTCACACTTCCAACTTACATATTCATGTCATAGTAGTTGCCAAATAAAAAGCCTCAAGATTAATAACCGAACAATAGCCCTGCAGTTTAAAGGGTTAAAGATCTTGCATCTTTCCTTATGCAAGGAAATGGAGGCCACATGGATGTATTTCCTTTCCTTTTTTCAGTCCAGTCCATGTGTGGGTCACACATGAGGCGGCCCAGTGCAGCCTGTGTTCAGTTTGTTGATGTAGGTATGATTTATTCGCCCTAACTCAAGGGCATTTAGACTTGGCTGCATAACACTGCTGGACATCGGGGCGTCCGCTTGTGTCTCACGGGTGATGAGTGATGTTCGGAGGCCTGACCTCCTACCCCTGCAGCAGGGTCTCCCAGCCAGAAGACCCTTTGAAGGCCAGGCAGGCGGGGGGACATGTAGATGGGACTCTCCATGGGGAGGTTGCATATTCTGGGCTAAGCTCCAGCACGCTTCGTTCTTCTGATGCATAAAAAAAGCTAACATAAACCAGGGACTGGAGGCCGAACTGCTCTAAACGGCCACTTGGCAACTTTATGAGGTAAAAACACTGTCAGGGAATTGCTGCTGTGGCATCAAGGTGAATTATAACTGTGTCTGTGGAGCCACAACTCGCATGGTTGAGATGTTTCATTGACATCAACCGATAAGTCCATATCCTTTGGGTTGTAAAGAAAGAAACATCCCTCATCCTTTGGTATTAGTTTAATTTGGCATTTATTTTTGCATTTAGAGACCACACACACATAGACCATCTCTACAAAGTGGTGTGTCAAAGGCCAGACATAGCCTCTTGCCAGCGTTACCTGTTTGTCTGCTACCACTTAGTTCACAGGAAGCATCATGAAGAGGAATATTCACTCACATGCTTCCTCTCCTCCCTCTAACTCTTACAGTTTTACCTCTCGCAGCCATTCGCACTGCCCCTCTCTCTTTGAACCATCTGGATTATACCCTGACATCTGAGTTCACGCTCGTGTCACAGAGGCTAATGAGTATTACAATATTAGATAGGCTCTGCAGAATACAGCAGATTAAGGCAGATTACCACATATTTTCAGTTGGAGTCGCAAAGATCTGCAGATTTGGCCCATGAGCAGTAAAATGGCTATACTTTCTACAGTAAAAGGAAAAGGCCTGTACCTGCCTTCACAATCCTGAGTTTGCACCAAAAAAATGCGCCATCAGATTTATAAGGTTTATATTTGACTAACTAGTCGCGAGTTCGAATTCCAAGCAATGCTGCTTTGCCATCAGCGGCCGGAGTCTGAGAGAGCACAACTGGCCGTGCAGAGTGTGTCCCACTACATATACACACACTATGCACACATTGAGTCCTAAAAGTGTGAGTTATTTATTAATTATTTAAACATAAAGACTGGAGCTGGAGCTGGATCGTTACTCATGAGGTACTCGGATCAGATTGGGGGACAAGAAGACTGGATCTGGACATCTCTAAAAAAAAAAAAAAGGGAGCCATGCATGTCATACATTTTATGTCAACATTTATGTGGCCTTGGCCAAGCCATATAAAAACGCAAGTATAAACGCACCCAAGATGCACTTAAATCCGATGCAAATCCGATCACTCAAACGCATCCAGGAGGAGGTCTGAGATGCATTTCAGCCACATTATGGCAGTGTAATGACATCCATCTTTCTCTAGGACATATCTGACAACCAAAATCCTGTAAAAACCTCAAACACCAGTAAAAATTGCCATGCTACCAGCAAATCTGCATATTCTGTAACACACAGCAATCAGATTTCAGTCTGACTAACCGAAAAAATGCATGGTGCATTAAAAAGGCATGAAGAAGCATCTACTTTTTCATACATCGTATAACGCTGATACCCTGTGTGTTCAGTTTCACATGAGGTAGCTTCATGAATACCCAAAGCCCTTGAGCTCTGTGAGCTCACTGATGGACAGATAGGCTCCTGTGGCTGTTGCGTAATGCTGCGGAATTGGGCCATGAGAAGGAATGCTCTAGTAAGACCTTCCCACACACTGCTTGTCACCTGCTGAACTGCTTGAGGTGTATAAACCCCTGCCTGTCTCTACCTGCATGTCTGAACTGGGGAGCTGTATGAGGAAAAGGCTCGCTTGGGTGGAGCTGGGGAGATTATACATGCCAGAAATCAGGAAATCAGGACTGTCTGTTGTTCTTATTGGCTTCCTGTTGTATTCGATGCAACTGAAAGGAATCTTAATAAGTCTTGAACGAGATGGGGCATGTTATGTTGTCATTCAGATTCATTCAGGTTCTGGGTCTGTGCAGGTTTTGTTGATGGGTGAAGCAGACTTTGCTGTCTTTGCTGTCTGCCAGGAATTCCAAACCCCACAACTCTGCCAAAGTACACAATTAACAGACCTTTATCACAGTCTCTGCGTCGTCATGTCCGTCTGCACCCCCTTCAAAATCTTCATTGGGCTTCGGCACAGCCAACAGGAGGTCAGTTAACGTGTCTGGAGGTCCGTGACCCTGCACGTCTGCTGCCGCCCGCTGATCAGACGGTGGAGTGCATCAGAGTCTGATCTGCTAGGAAGTTTAGAGGAGCAGAGAAGGAGCTGAGGGTTCACACCACTTCAGTTTAACTCTCGTTTTATTGGTCGCCTTGATAAAAATGACGCAAGATGGGTGGAGTTTCTCAGCTGGAGTTGTACATTAAACTGGATGGGGTGGAAACTTTGGTAAATTATGGGTGTATTTAGGAAAGAGTAGTAAGTAGCCTCAGCCATTGTTTACAATAATGCTATTTATGCTACTACACTAATGAACGTAGAGGTGTGATAATGGTCTAGACATTTTTTACGGGCCCTGTCAGTCACAGGCTCTTAGAAGGCTCACAGAAACCTAACCCCACCCCTCATATGGCGACTATTTTCCTAACAGCAACCTGCATGTATCCCTCTGCCATAAACTAAGGCATTAAATAATACATATTCATCATATTTTTGGAGTACAGTCCAAGTTGTGAAATGTCAGAATTCCCAATGTTCTGAGGTGCAACATGCCTGAGTAACCTCTGGTAACCTCTCTGTACTGGCACACAGCCTTCAAAGTGACTGCCAGTGAATAAAGCACTTGGGTTTTATCAATGTATTGTCAATGGACACCAGTGTATGACAAAGATAGACCGTTCTACTGGAACGACGTCCTTTCATTACTCTCTCTCTCTCTTTCACACAAGTACATTCTTGTCGCAAATTGGTCCTATTCAGCCTCGACCCACGACCTACGGCAGCCTCTCCTCGAACAAAAGCAGACAAACTAGTGTTGTGAAGCACGCTCAAAGACATGCAACCTGAACCTCGGGCACCCCACCTTCTATGCATTTTCACACACGCTGGTCCATTCTGCTGAGGACGTCTGCATTTCAATGGTGTCCAGAGCAGATATTCATCACTAAATCTCTTGCTTCCAGTACAGACTATAGCTGCCTTTCAATTGGTAAGATTGACGTGGCTCTGGGAGCAGATGGACTGGAAGCACACCCAGCGAAACAGGCTCCTCCGGTCGCCACAAGGCAAAAGCGTGCTTTGTCCTCGCGCTGTGCTTTCACCAACCGGCACTGATGACTGTGTATTTTCTATTTGGTTGCCGTGGTAACAGGAAGCTGACACTTTCCTTTACCTCGGCTGCCCACGCCAGAGGGAAATGCACAGATATGGGAGGTCACGACCTCGAGACGGACGCAACATGTGTTTCTAATGGAGGCTCTTCCTTAATTAGGGTGCTGGAATGCTCGCAAGGAATATATGGTCGGTGTTGACGGTGTGCCCGACCTGTGGATTTATAATATCAAATGCTCAGCCGCTGTGACCCAAATGACCCATGACTATATGGACAAAAGTATTGGGACAAATACTACTATAATTGTTTCCTCTGAAATCAAGGGTATTCAAAAAAAAATGATCCTGCATTTATTGGAGTAACTGTCTCTACTGCCCAGGAAAGAAAGAGGCTTTCTAGTAGATTTTGGAGGAGCATTGCTGTGAGCATCACTGGATGGAGCACCATCATCCATCATTCCAGAGAACGCAGTTCAACTGCTCCACAACTCAATTCTGGGGGTCTTTATAGGCATGGTGCCAATAGGTTCATGTTTATCTGCTTTAGAGACTCCTATTTTAGTGGTAGGACATACGTAGATATGCTCAGACTGGTCTGAAACATGATCAGGAGGCCAGAAATCACAGTCTGCGCCCCTCACAGACTGTCGAATTAAACCTGCAGACTAGAGCCAATCATTGGGACTGAGAATCAGGACTAAAATCAGGGTACAAATCGCGTAGTGTGACCCTGGCACAAGCGGGACTAATTCTACTCCCTTTGTGATGACCCATGCAGTTGGTCAGTACTCAAGAAGTACTAATGATACCCACGATATTCTCAGAAAAGCATGTTGTGCTGCAGTTGATCACAATAACAGTGAGTATCATCATATTGCCCAGCTTTAATGCCAGAGCTATCAAACAGTGTAGTGCTAGGCTTCATTCTGGACAGCTGCATGGGCTGTATGTATCCATAGGAACCTTTATTTGACCAAAAGCACTTCATATGCAGCCTCCACAGAACCTTCGTCAATTACTTCCTACCAGCATGTGATCTTCTCTCCTTGCTGACCTTTTCAGAAGATGAATAAATGACCAGCTGCCAGTAAAAAGCGACAAACTACCTTCTGCAGGAGATATCTCATCAGTGGCAGCCATGGCAACAGGCTTTTTAGGTCGGGAGGTGGATGCCTGCCTCACTGTGTGTGCATGTCTATGTGTGTATGGGTGTATGCGTCTTCATTAAGTGATGGCTAACCGGTGATTCGCCTACCCATGCTGATTCACACTCATGCACAAGTGGAATCTGTAGAAAAAGGATGACAAGTCCCACTTCTTTATGTAGGTGGACGGAGTGAGATATTAGTGGAATCTTGAATGTCTTGCTGTATTATTTCCACAGAGACTGCTCCTATGTCTTAACTCAGGCAATATGTGCCATATTCTTTAAGGATGCACAAGGGATCTTGGAATGATATTGGCATTGATGGTTTAGTTAGTTTGCATGTTGAATGGCATTGTGTAGAAAAGCAGAAAAACAACACTTTAAGCAGCACTATGTAGCTTTTTTTACCTTTTCAGAATCATTGCGATGATCCACTCGGGGGCACCGAATGAGGGGAGGTAAAGGTAGGATGATTCTAAGGGTCTGTGACTGACAGAGGCCCTAAAAAAATATTAATTCAATAATTTGGCAGAATTTTTAGAATTGCAGGCCTAGTGTAATGTCTTTCAGTGCCTCCACCGACCTGTAATAAAAAGAATAGCTCTAATCTCTATCACTCAGCACGCTGCTACCTGCACTATGTAACTTTGGTGAAGTGGACAGGACAACACCCTAGAACTGCAAGAAAATCACAGTCATATCTGTGTAAAATCCTGTAATACTATTCGACCACCTCAGCCCACATGCGTCTCTACCTTTCAGCGAAGGCTCTCTATCTCTTAAAAGTCAAGACATGCATAAAAGTTTGTCCTTTTTGAGAGTTGGCTCAAAGTGCGGATTCCACTTTCAGACAGTAGGGGGAGGCCTTAGCGTAAGTGCGTTACGCACGTAAGCTATGTCCGAAACTTTGCCCTGTTCACTATATATGCACTACTTTGGGGTTCCACTGTTTTGTAGGGGTGTCTGAAAAGGTAGTGCTGAGTTTTAGCTGAGGTTAGTATTCCAGTATTCCAATGTTCATCCAGTCCACTCGTCATCCCCACCCAAGCAATTAACAAAAAAGCCCTAAACAAACTCGACTCGAAGACTCTGAACTTTACTTATTTCCTTCTCTCCATGAAGACTGGGGCACCATGGCTTCCGACCCCTGCTGTGAACACCAGGGCACCCTTTTTCATGTCGGCAGGCTGGCAGACCCTTTGAGAACTTCAAAGCGGCATGAGAAATTGAGATGTTGCTCTGCTCATAATGTGTCGAGGCTGCTTCAGAGTTGGTATGAAATAGTGGTGTTTATGTTCTCAGCACTTGAGTCTGGAGCGTTTATTCACTCCTGGGATTAGTCGTTGCAGTATTGATGACTCTACTGAAATGCATCTTCTCAGGATGCCGGAGCTATCAAACACTATATGGACTCTGTCGCTACTCTTCACTCAGAACAACTGCATTGGCTGATCTGATGTAAATAGGTTCTGATACTTACTTCGAACAGACTGTCTATCACAGTCAGGGCAAAGGTCTTGGAACAACCAATGCAGTGATCAAAATCAATCGCAGTCAAGAGGAGGTCTCAGGACAAGGTTATTAGAACCTCCTCCTGCCAGGGCAAAGGTCTCAGGACAACTAACACAGTGATTAGGACCGATTAGAACGAGAACAAACAAGGTAATTAGAACCAATCACAGTCAGGACAGAGGTCTCAGAACCAAACATGCGGTGGTCGGAACCAGTTGCAGTTAGGAGGAAGTATCAAAATAATGGAAGGGATAAGAACCAGTCACAGACAAAACAGAGGCCTCAGAACAGTCAACACAGTGATCAGGACCAGTTGTAGTCAAAAAAACAAACAAGGTGATTAGAACCAATCACAGTCAGGGCAGAGGTCTCGGAACGAACAATGCAGTGATCAGAACCAATCGCAGCCAAGGGGAGGTCTTAGAACAAACAAGGTAATCACAGTCAGGCCAGGGGTCTTTTATCAATGTGATCTCAACCAATCACAGTAAAGACAAGGTCTCATAAAAAAATAATGCAGTGATCACAACCAATTAAAAACAAAGGGAGGTCTCAGGAAAAAGTGATTAGAACTAATTACAGTTAGGTCAGAGGTCTCGGAACAAAACAGAGACCAGTGAGCAGTGATCAGAACCAATCGCAGCCAAGGGGAGGTCTAAGAACAAACAAGGTAATTAGAACCAATCACAGTCAGGACAGAGGTTTCAGGACAAAACGTGCAGTGTTCGGAACCAGTTGCAGGTAGGAGGGAGTCTCCAAATAATGGAGGGAATTAGAACCAATCACAGACAGAAAAGAGGCCTCAGAACAAACAACACAGTGATCAGGACCAGTCACAGTTGAAAGAAGGTCTCAGAACCAATAAAGTGATTAGAACCAATCACAGACAGAACAGAGGCCTCAGAACAAACAACACAGTGATCAGGACCAGTCACAGTCAAGAGAAGGTCTCAGAACCAATAAAGTGATTAGAACCAATCACAGTCAAGACAGAGGTCTCAGAATAAAGGAGGGGATCAGAACCACTCACAGTCAAGAGAAGGTCTCAGAACCAATAAAGTGATTAGAACCAATCACAGTCAAGACAGAGGTCTCAGAATAAAGGAGGGGATCAGAACCACTCACAGTCATGGCAGAGGTCTCAGATCAACAAGGTACAAAGACGTGACCAAAACCAATTACAATCAAGGGAAGTCTTAGAACAAGTGAGGGGATTTGAACCAATCACGGACATGGCAGAGATCTCAGAGCAAACTACGGTGATCAGGATCCAGGACCAGATCTAAAAGAAAATGAGATGGTGATTAGGACCAATCGGTCTCAGAACAAACTATGTGATTAGAACCTATCACAGTCAGGCCAGAGGTCTTCTATCAACGTGAACTCGACCAATCACAGTGAAGACAAGGTCTCAGATTAAACAATGCAGTGATCACGACCAATTACAGTCAAGGGGAGGTCTCAGGACAAAACGATTAGAACTAATCACAGTTAGGTCAGAGGTCTCCGAACAAACTATGCAGCGATTTGAACCAATCACAGTCAGGGCAAAGATATCAGAACAAACCACAGTGTTCATGATCCAGCACAGTCAGGAGGACGTCTCAGCACAAGGGTGGGTTCTAAGAGGAATCCAGACATCTGTGCATAAGCCTTAAGTTAATCTCAGGAAAAGCTCAGCGTTTGGTCACAGTCTCTTCCAGTGGAGGTCTATCTTGAGAAGTCCGTCCAACAGCATGGTCTGGAAAATAATTCAGGAAGCACCAATATCTCTGGTAAGACCTTAATACTTAACGTCCATCCCTGAGTCTTTCACTGCAACCTGCCATGTCACACAAATCTCATAGCTTTACCTAAACAATGCATGCTGTGTCTTTCCTGTTCACCCTGGAACCAGCAGAGCCAAACCGGAATAGCAAGGCCGTGAAGTCACTGTCTTGCATCGGAGCGATAAGCGCTGTTTTAACAAGGTAATCCCGACATGTCTTCTCGGATGCTTCCGAGAGAATGAAAGTGTGGATTGTCTCCGTGTGGGCTTGGCGTCTGTTTATCCTCTCTCAGCACAATGCCAGAGGAATGTTTTTTTTTATAACTGCTCGTCAGGTGAATTCACTGACTCATAATACGCACTTCTGTTGAATGAGCTCATCCGTTCTTTATCGTTTGACCATATCTGTCTCATAAAGAGGCCCATTGTTGCCTCCAGTGCAGTTTTGGACAACACGTCATGACTAGCGGCTTTAATGCCTGGGCTTGAACTGAAGCGCTTTAGAGACGTTATTATAAAAGATTTTTATTATATAGGCTGACATTAGAAACAGATGACGTACACTTAATGTCCAAATGTTTGTGGACACCCCTTCTAATGAATGCATTCACACACAAACAGGTCGTCTAGCAGATTAACATGAACCACTGGCACTTTGCCTAATGCCAGGTGTGGTCTAGAGGGGTTTAAAGCCCCCCAGCGTTAAGCTGTGGAGCAGTGGAAGAAATGTGCTCTCTGGAATGATGGTGATGGTGCTCCATCCAGTACTTTTGGGATGAGTTGAGGAGTTGGGGATGAGGTGGGGTGAAGATCATCATCCAACATCCTCACCTCACTAATGCTCTTGTCACGAAATGCAATCAAATCCTCAAAGCAAAGCAGCAAGCCTTGACAGTTACTCCCAACAAAAGCAGGATAAACTCTTTTTAATAGCCTTGATTTTGCAGGTGTCCCAGTACTTTTGTCCATAGAGGATCTTTTGTAAATGCGGTAGCTGCGTTTCTAAAATCTGATTGGCTGCGTCATGTGAGAAGCTGCTGAAAAATGCCCAATATGATCAGCTGCAATCTCTGTTAATGTTGCAGGTGTACCAGAATCTACTGTTAATGAGCTACTAACAGAAAAGTGCATTTCCTGAAGGAAACGTGGAATGGTTGCGTAGCTTAAATGGTTCCCACCGCCTGCTGGGTTGCTGTTGTGGTGGTTTCTCTGGTGTTGCTGGCTGACGGTGGATGCTATTGTCAAGTTCCACCTTAATTTCAGTGTCAGTGTAAACTCAGTACTACCTTAAAAGAAGTTCCACCTTAAAATTCAGTGCTACTTAAGCACAATTCCACCTTAAAAGCAGAAAAAATATATTTTAGACTTGAGGCCTTTTCTTTTATTCAATATTTCAACCTTCCAAGCACTGGCCCTATTGTCGGGGGTCGGGTTCATGTGTTCCAATCCTTGCTAGTGAATGGGAACTGATCATAACTGAGAAGAGTGACTCAAAAATTGCATCACTCTGTAGAGATAATGTCTTTATGGAAGATTGTGTTCTGGGATGAGGTCATAACCTCATATTGAGGTTTCATATTAAAGTTATGGGAGTTATATTAAAGACCTCTGGGAATATAAGTGCACACATATTCCATACCATAAGAACCTTATCTATATTAATCCCAGGAAGTGGTGTTCAGTATGGCAGCCTTGTCCATAATGTTTATAATGGCCTTGGCGGTGTGGGTCTTAGGCTCCTTTGAGATTAGAAATGGCACAATTCCACTCTCTCCTTTCCGATATTGGTAGCCATACTTCACTTACAATAATAAAAGTTGGCTATCATGCTTTAATCACTCAAATGCTCCAGTACCTCACAAGATTTGGCCCGATTGACGCTGAAATGCCATCAAAAACATGCTAGCACATGCCTTCTCATGATGGTAGACCATTAGCCGGATGCTAATAATGTGTGGTGACTAATGGTAAATAATGGTATGCACTCTGGCTTAATTAGATACATTACATGTCCAAATGTTTGTGGACACCCCTTCTAATGAATGTATTCAACCACTTTTAAGTTGCACCCATTGCTGACACAGATGTGCAAATGCACACACACTCACTAGTCCCTGCAGAGAAGTACTGCCAGTAGAATAGGACTCTCTAAAGCTCAGAAATGTTCTGCAATCTAGTGAAAAAGCCTGTAAATCAGCTCTTTTTTAATACCCTTGATTTCAGAACAAATAATGAAGGTGTCCCAATACTTTTGTCTATATAGTGTAATTGAGTGTAATCAATGAGCGGATAATTGGATGACCGAATTCAGGGGAAGATTTAAAAAAACAATGCCAAAAAATGGGCAATACCAACATTAATGTGGGGCTCTAGGCTTCAGACGAGCTAATGAGCTAAGAGAGCCAACCAGTGCAACGCTGGATGCCACTGAGGACAACTTTCTTCTTAGGGGACAGCGTGTCAACGGCTATTGTAGTTATCCTAGTTAGTCACGCCAAGAACCCAACACAGGACATTTCTCCCTAACTTTTTGCTTTATGGGAGATAGTTTTGAAGGGTCTCATCATATTTTTTGTTATTTTGTGGTATTTTGCTCAAATATTTAGAGCAACCAGTAAATTATACAAAAAAATTCCTTTGACAAATAGTGAAATATATAATCAGGAAAAAGAAACCACATCGAACTTGTGTTATAAAATACATCATTTTATTAGTTGCGATGATAATGCCGGTTGGTTAGGTGTTTTACTATTAGCACATTGTCGCTGTCATGCAAAAACCTCTCATCTTCAATATGGCAACTTTACAGGCGAAGGAAAAAACCTTCATTCAATGGAAGTCACTGCTAAAATATTTGATTTAATTTAATTTATTTTTAGTCCTTTTGGAGCATTTCTGTTGGCCCATCCATCATGAACTCATGATACAATATCAAGAACAATGGCCAGATTCAAATTATGTCAATACGTCAAAAAATAAGGTTTAAAGGAGAGCTTATATGGTCATTTTTGGTTACCTATTTTTATCGTTGCTTTACATTACTACCTCTTGCCCCACAAGGTGTTTCCCTGCTAAGAGAACAAAACCCAATCCCACTGTGGTGAACTCCATTTGAAACCGAGGGCTACTTTCTTTATCATCACAGCCTGATGATAAAAACACAGAAGTGATAGCGTGTAATCGAGCACAGCAGCCTACACTGCTCACGCTGGGAATGTAGCTCAGTGAAGCATCTGCTTCTCAAAACTCCAGGAAGACATAGTTCCTGAATGGCCTGCTGGAGCAGTCCAACAGAATCTGGCAGCCTAGTTTTTTTTTTTTTTGGCTTTTTTTCCATCAGCTATTCAGGACGGCTCCGGCGATAACAGAGCGGTTTGTTTTGTCTAGGCTGTTTGGCAGTTTTGCACTTGTGGCCCGAAATCCTGTGTGGTCAGTCATGTCATGTGTGGTAATTGCTTCTGCTCAGTTGCATTTGTGACCTCTAACACGCTTTAAATCTGGGTCACCCTATGCTGGATCTCTGTGGAGCCGGGCGTGAATCATGGGGTTCGCTCTGAAATGCTCGTGGAAATGTATACAGTAGAGCCGTGACTCATTCTCCAAAAGCTGGACTGAAGTGCATTGGCCATCTGGAGCAGTTTGCTCAGTGTGACAGTCGACCAAACTGCCATGACTCAAAGAGTTTACATTAATCATTGTTTTGTGTAAATCACACACAGACAGTCTGAAGATCCCATGTCCTGTTCCCATTTTCTGAGGCCTTATTGGGATTTGGCAGGTGATTATAATAGAGAAGCCTGGCCTGCTTCTGAAAACTTTGTAATGTATTCAGAATTCTAGTTTCATCACCTTTTCAGCCAATTAGCATTAGTATTTTTCTACTATTTCTACTCATTTAATTTGTGCAGTCATGCAAAAGTTAAAACTGTGCTTCAAGTATTATTTTTTTTTATTTGCTTTTATCACAGGTTCTTAATTGCTGGGGCTACACTACATGACTTCTACCCCGATTCCAGCGCCAGTTGTCTGTGCTGGTTGGCTCTAGTCTGCAGATTTTGTTGGAGAGAGAATCGGGTAGTGTGTGAGCCATGCAGACTCCATATTTTGAGCACTTCATCCAAACAGATTAATAGCCTATAAAAAATAGAGCATGCAAACTGCAGTAACGCTATAACCCCTACTTACAAGTAAAGCTAGTACCACACTTACTTGATCACGCCTGTTTAGCAGGATGACGATTCTCCACAAGAAGGCTCTGTAAGTACTAAAATAGCTTTTCGTTTTAATGACACTGTGTTGAATTAACATTGTTGAAGATATTTTCTGCTGATATTGGTCTGATATCAAAAATCCATCAATACTGATGTCATCTGTAGTTGACATTATCAGAGTGTGGCTGACAATTCTGGCAGATCTGACTATAACAGCCTAATTATAAAAAGGAGAGAGCCAGAAGGTAACACAGACACGGGCGCACCCTAAAACACTGGCATCCATCCGCTTCACCATGCACAAACCTGTAAAGTGATCACATGCAAGCAGTGGGACGAGAGCTCCAGCATCTTAGTTTGCCACAATTCCCTGTGTCCATGAACCTGCAGCCTGGATTTAGAGGGAAACGTTCATTACCAAAAGCTAAACCAAACAGATGAGTTGTCAGCCTAGACTTCAGGTCTGACTATAAAGCTGATGACTTCTTCTGCTAACAGATACAACTGTGATGTCGATTATAACATTCCCTGAACCTGTTTTCAACTGTATAAATCTGGATCAATGAACACTTTAATTTAAGCAATTCCCGGGCATTAACTGTGATCTCTGAAGGCTGAAATAGAATTTTCTGCTTGCACTTTTTTCATGGAAACCGAAGCCATAATTTTCCACACCCTTGCTGAGCTGACGCGGAATTACCCATGACTAAGAAACCTGTCTCACAGAAAGTGTGCATGGAGATCAGCAGCTCGGTTGAGAGAGCTTTTCCAGCTCCCAAACCCAAAATGACCGGGTTTGCTTGTCAAGTTGTTCTCACTGTTTCTCTGGAGCATTCCAGTCCTGCTGCATGTGGAAATATGCTGCTGTTTAGGGCTCGACCATATTGTCCACAGGCCTCAGCCGCGTAGCCCCTCACGCTTCTTTTGTTGTTGCTTTTTGGCCGCAAATGAATCAGCGAAACACTAAATAGGCGATGACATGTGGAGCGCATCTGAAACATCCAGCCCAGCGATGTTTGCCTTGCTAATGGGCTAACGTCCCCAAACTGTGGTGGAAAAGAAGCTTCTGCAACAATCCTGAAAGATCTCGGAACTTCTCAGACTCAGCAGTAACGCTTTGTTGTGGGTTGACTGAGATGGAACGATTTATGGATTTGCATGAGAAAAATGTTGGGCTGTTTTGCCAGCTGGATGTGCTCCAGACCAAGCCTAGTCACATTACATGGGTAATTTTTTTTTCTCCCATGGAAATTTTCATTCATCCCGGCCCGGCTGGCCTGAATGCCTATGACTTGGATTCCTGTTTGGATATACTGCTTACTGTTGCAGGATGTTTGGGAATTGGGCTGTCCCACGTTGTGTCACAGGCCAAAAAGTTTTATACTTTGCTTATCGTCAGTGTCATGTAAAAACCTCATAACAGGATTTTTTTGTTCTTGTAAAGACTGTCTGAAATTTCCAGCTGTCTTTTGCAGCATTCCATGCTGAGTGGATTAATGGAAGCGGTCCAAAATACTTGGACCTTTTTTTTTTTTTTAGATAAACTTTCATTCAAATTAGTGTTAATTGGAAATTTAATGTGAAAATTTGATGTGAGGAATTTTCAAGTCCAACATGGTATCAGGGAGGGGTCTCTAAGCCACTAGCTAATACCTTAATACCTACATTTTACCCTGCCCGCTCCTTCATGGTGACCAGAATTACTTAGAAGTGCAATGAAACCCATTTAACCCATCTATGATAGTGAACACACACACACACATAAAACACACACACAGATTGGTAGCCACCTCATTACTCAAAAAGCATTTGGAAGAACGCTTCACTCCCACACTACCCCCTAGTCCAGGGAACAGAACCAACGACCTCCCGGTCTCAGGCCCGCTTCTCTCAATAGTCAAGAGGTATTGGAAGATACTGAGCTCCTTGTAGGCAGTAATGCTGCGATATCTGGCTGTGATAACTTGCTGTGAAAGCTCGCTCATGTGTATTTACTCTTTAACATACCGTAAATGGTCTTTCCTGTTGATCAATATTGGTGAATAGCATTCGTGATTGATCGTGAGAGCACGTCCACCAACTGGCTGCTACTGAGGCACTTCATCTTGATTTCCAATACTGAGCTCAGAGCGTTGGCTTTGTTTGTGTGAGTGAGTAGTGTAATGGTATTGACGGAGGCTCTCCCTCCCTCTCCACCTCTCTTTCTCTCCACTCGTTCCATTAGTAGTAATGTGTGCACTTAAGGGGAAAAAAATCAATCAATATTACATGTTTTCGGAGCCTTTCTGTTTAATTTTCCAAACCAGGCAGGGGTGGGTACGGTGACATTACTAGAATCATATGGAGCCCCATGCAAACAAAAAAAAAAAAAAAAAAAAAAAAAAAAAAAAAAATTTCCCGGGTCTTACTGGAAAGTGATGCTGTCACACAACCCTGTCACACAGAGGATGCTAAAGCCAGTGTGCTGCGGTTAGTTTTTAGCCTAGCATGGATATGCACTTGCGACAAAGCAAAAGCCAGGGAAGCGACCTGCTTTCAGTCACCCTTCCTGTGGACACTGACCTAGGAGAAGCAGTGGTGACGAGGCCTGGTTTGTATAGCGATAACTAGTTTTCCATATCTAGTAGAGGTCTGCTGTGATAGGGTAAATATGACGATTCAAGACTGTGATGTAACAGTTTTGAGGTTTTAGAAGTGGCCTGTTTTACAGCTCTGTTTTGGTTATGCTGGATATAAATCTTATTGAGGTTTGACAGTATGTCATTTCCATGTACCAAACTCTCATTATTCAGTTACTTAACCAAGACAGTTCATCATTCTAGGACACTTTTACTGATTTAAATGTGGCAAATTGTTGAAAGCGCAGTGAAATTCTTCTGTAATCTGTGTTCTTACAAAAGACTGGCCCCCATCCAATAATATAATAGTAATAAATAATAATACAAAATAGTCCATCTGGCTTTGAGGACGGTCAGACTACAAAATTATTGAATTCTTATTTTTTCATTTCAGTTCAGTTTAAGGGGAAAACTGTTGCACAAACCAATGTGTGGACTCGCTTCCCTTCTGAAAAAACAGACTGTCCAGATTAGCTCTTGATTAGCATAGCGTACGTTTTCGGTTTTGTTTGAGGGTTTAGCTGATCAATTGTCCAGTTGTCCAAACTAGAAAACCAGTAAGACCGAGCTTGATCATGCTGGTTGGCCTGTATGACCAAGCTGGTTGACCAGCATGACTTCCCTGGTCGACTAACATAACCAGTATGACCAAGCATGAACAGCATCACCAAGCCTGCTGACCAGCATGACCTTTCGACCTTTCGAGGCATGGACTCCACAAGACCTCTGAAGGTGTCCTGCTGTGGTATCTGCCACCAAGACTAGCGTTAGCAGGAGATCCATTAAGTCCTGTGAGTTGTGAGGTGGCCGGGGCCTCCATGGATTGCATCAGTGAGCCTTAGGTGGCTATGACCCTGTCACCTACCAGAACCCACAAGGCCTGCCTGATGCTTTGGAGATGTTCTGACCCAGTTATCGTCTAGAACATCACAGTTTGGTTCTTGTCAGAGTGTCTCAGATTCTTACGGCTGCATTTTCTGCACCTCCATCACCTTCAAGATCTGACTGTTCACTCGCTGCCTAATATGTAGATCCCACTCCTTGAAAGATGCCACTGTATTTCACTTCATTTGTCAGTCAGGCGAATGTTACGGCTGATGGTCGGGTATTTAGCCTTTGGATGTCACAGCTATTGCTGGCCGTAACAATTACCTGGTGTAATCTGATTTTAGCTGATATCTGATTAGTGTTTGATGGAATCAAGCAGATGATACTTCTTTAAAATACAGATTCTACCTTTTCGGTCATCACCACAGCTGATTTTGTGGGTAGAACAGGAGGTGTTGTGTAATACACTTTTTCCCCCACATTTTAGTCAGTTCCTGACATTAATACAAACGTAAGAAGTCAGAAGTCAGAAGTTCTGACTGGATACAGTTCTTACATTCTGCGGCTACAGAACGAGCTTCACAAGGCATTCCATAGCCTGCAGGACCATCAATTTTCCACGAGGCATCTCTAGAGTGAGGCCCTGCAGGAGCTGGAGCTGGAAAATCTGCACAGCTGAAGCGCTGTCGTGTTTCTTAACGGATGGGTTCGCCTGCAGGAAGGAAGTGCACGCTCAGTATACTCTGCGCATCGGGTTCGGTTTGCTTCGCTCCGGATCCAGACACTTGGAGGGCTTGGCCTGAACCCAGTGGACGACTGCACAGCTTGACCGTGTCTTAACAGCAGTGCGGAGAAAGGGGGAAATGGGATATGTGAGCCAAAGCAGGAGCTTGGCAGACTCTACGCTTCAGTCTGTACGTCAAAAGTTTGTGGACGTCTACCTTTACAACGACTGGCCAAAGGAAGGCAAAACAAGCTGTAGAAAGAACAACTGGGAAAAGTCCTAGCGTAGGAAAAGGGCATACTTCATTGGGAATGCATGAAAATGCACCATGTTTTTTTTATTGTAATAATATTCACTCATTCTGAGCCTAAAATGAGACCTGAAATCAAAATGGACATTTTTTACCTTCATTTAAAAAGATAGAATTTAGATTTTCTTCCAATCTCCAATTAAAATATGAATTTTCTGCCTTAAAAATGCCTTCTGATTCTTGATGACATCACCCTGCATCACTGGATGGGGCTAAAAATATGAGCTGCTAATGATTAATGTCAACAGACATTCGACAGAAATGTCAAATCAACTTTGTTGTCAGTTGACATGGGACTAAGATGACACATGATCAATAATCCCACAGTCATTTTCCATCTAGGGCTACACCAGGATTTGAACCTGTGACCCCCAGGCCATAGTGGCAGCACATTAGACCAGGTTTCTGGCTAAGAAATGACTAGGAAACCCCTTTTTTAATGATATTATGTGAAGGTAGGAAGAGTTTTTGATGAACTATAAGAAGTGTGAGACTTGAGGACAAGTTGTTTAAAATGTTTTTTTTTTTTATGACAACGTATGTTTTTAGACAAATATAATTTTGCCATGTCTCCACTGATTGACATTACATTTAAGTAACCTTTAAAAACTTATAAAATATAGAACTTATTGGTTTGTTAACATTATAAATGAGTTTTTTCCCACAAAATAGTTTCAACCCTCAATTTTTCAATTTTGCTAAAACCGTAGTTATCAAATATTTGTAAAATACAATCCTAGTACAGAAATATCTCATGTGAAAACAACATTTTGTACAATAGTGTTAAGTGTGTTAGCAATTTTAGTATGAAAACCACCACATTCAGTTGAATTTGTTGAATGATTGTTACAGAGTTGAATGACATTTTCATCTTTGGGCACTCATTTCTAAGAATCACTCCTAAAATCCTGAATTCTGTCAAACCAAGGAGGTGAAGGGATGCAATACTACACTATAAATGATTACATAGCATGCCAGATAACACACCACATGCTAGTTTTAGGCCGGAATGCCCTTTTAATCTGAAGGTAAGGGTGATAATCCCAAACCCTGTCCAAAGCAGCCTGGGTTGCTTTACACTGGGCTATACGCTACCGCTCCGGTGAAGTGAGCCGGGACCCTGAGGTATGAATCAGTCATGATGTTATGAGCAAAACTGAAAGGGTTGAAAGTTCACCTGGAAATGTGGTGAACATCCTGTGACCCCTGTCTGTCTGTAACGCTGATGCTAACTGAAGGCTGGAAGGCTGCCAGGTTTGTCCCCTATAGCTCTTAACAGTACTGATGCATCTTCAGCGGCTGGGACATTCTGTCCTAGCAGAACACTTCAGATGATTTCACATGAGCACACACATGCGTCACACCTGCGCAGACTTACATACACACGGGCATGTTCTCTACAGCTTCCATAGTGTGTTACAGACCACCCTCTGCGTTACTGTAAACCTACAGAGAGGAAGCTCTCAATCTTTGACTAGTCACTCATGACTATCGTCTTTCCTTATTCACGTGAATGTATCCCTCCCTTCCACGTCTAATCTTGTCTCAGAGCAACCCCCCGAGGCCTGAGCAACAACAAGGCTCATTTTGTCCTTTTTTTTCCTTCTCCACCATCGCTTTCATGTCAAGTGACCCTTTTTTCAGAGCAAAATAAGATGGCAAGGGCTCTTCATGAGTCATCATATGCCCTGTCCTGCAGTCCTATGGCCCTCAATGGTGCTTGCATACCCTCCTCTGACAACCACAAGGTTGAAGGCTGTCCCAGTCCTCATCCTTAGGCAGGTCCAGGACCTTCTATCCATAACTCCCATCTAACATCTAATAAACAAGCCTTTCCTGAGTTGGCCGTCGATTGTTAGAGAAGGACACCACTCAAATGCACAGGGTCCATGGGATCGGGACCACTGCTCTAAGGGGTACAAATGTGTGCCTTTGCCATGAACTGTACTAATGCAGGGTCAGCAAGGGCCTTCAGGTGAGTTCCCATCCGAGTGGGTGGCTTATTTACAGCTTTCCGACCAAATTTGACTTTTGACCTTACTGGTTATGTCACATACAGAACCTGCAAGTGGCTTGATTGATTCTACCACAAATGCTTTGACACATAGAGGTAGGTTTTTTGCCCCCATCATCCAAGTGTGGGGGACCTAAGGTGCCTTTTGGAGTCTAGAGCTGTGTTCATAACTGACACTATTCACTATCCTCTACATCTGAAAATCCAGAGCACTAGATAGAGCACTGTTATAGGGGACAGAATTTGACATGGTAGCAATGCACCTCGAAAATCTAGCAGAAAGCTTGAATTCTTTGGATAGCAGAGACAGTTACAAGTCCTTGGGTCAGGTCCCTTGAACTAAAACATTGGAAACCCAGATAAACCCAGATAAAGAGCTAAATATGATGGTCAGGTCGCTTACATGGGTGTCTACATATGCCTTTGAATAGCGTCAGGATATTTCCTATAATAAAATAATGCTTCTTGTGACCACAAAGGCCATTATGTAGATTATGTAACAGTATGCGTTTGGGTATGTGGCTCCTAGTCCCACATTTACCTGGAACTTCAGTCTTGATGAAACCCACTGTAAGCAGAAGCACAAAAAAACCTGCCTGAAGCCTGAGGCACTTTCTTAATATGGACTCGCCTCAGGGCCTGGTGGCTTTCCTGTGTGAGTCCAGCTGTTCCGTCATCATATTGCAGCGCTCATCAGGGCCCTGGCTGAGCCCGCATTGGTAATACACACTTTAAACACATTCCCCATGCGGAGTCATATTCACGGCCACAGCACATATGCCTTACCCACAGCCTTGTGGCTCTGGTGAACGTTCTGTCCCTCGATTTGTTTTTCCTCTGTCAGAAGAAGCAGAAGGGCTATTTTTCTACAGCTAAACAAGGTCCTGTTACATGAACATCTGTATGTTTCACTCTCTTTTTTAAGAAACAGTCCACTCCCAGATGTACGGTGAAATTGCTGTTGAGCAATGGCTCAAGAACCAAGCTAACAAGGCCTGCTGCCTAAGCACGTGTCGAGCGATGGTGACTCTTCTTCTCTTTGGCGGAAAGACAAGTTGGTCCGAGGAATAATGGTCACCTTCATAGCAGTGCTGGATTCAGCCTTGTTGTCTCGGGAAGATCTTCAGGGCATCAGTCCTATGTACCTTCCATTAGGGCCGTCATTTTGAGCGTGTCCTCACAAGATGAATGACCCTGGCTTCAAGAAATGGGCCGAGAAAAGCAAGATGGGTGTGTTTACTCACAATTCCAAATGATGACTCAATTCAGCATTTCGGATCAGCACGGTTGACGGAGGAGGATAATGTGGTTTGAGTCAGACAGGGATCAGCTCTTGGGTTTCGGTTCTTCGTTTTGTGAGAAAGACGTTGGCCTTGGGCTGTTTAGAGAAAGCAGAGGGGGAAAAATCCCTGCCAGTGACTATTTGCATTGTTTGCATACAAGACCAAAATTCAAATAACTCGTAGGAGTTGAGTGGAACCAATACTTCCTATCCAGTTTCTTTCTTCCAGCCTTTCCCTCTTCACTGGAATGACAAGCCTAGGCTTATCTGTTCGCTCCAGCTCTTGCTGCCAAGCACAACAACCCCCGCCAAGACAATTAGCCCCTCTCGCCACAGATCCAGCGGTAGTGCTGGCCAGCCACGAACGCTCCACTGTTCTCATGCATTGGCCGGCAGTTCTTTCTTTAGCGCACTGTGGCTTGCATGCTGGTGCCTTTGGAGGGTCGTCTAGTGTGGCTGCCTGTGTGTTTTTGGTACGTTCCATGGAAAAGTGCTTGCGGAGGAGTCGCAGTGATAAGAGCCTCTTTTTTGCAGAGGGTTTTAAGTACAGGAGAAGCACTCCATGGCTCCAGCCTGTCTTTGTTCCTCGGGATTAAGACTTAAGGCTTGGTGGGTGCATTCTTGCAGACATTCTTCCAGGCCGACGCGATGTGTTCACAACTGTATAGACAGTGATTTCTAATGCTTGGCTGGAGGACAGGAATGTTTGGATTGGTGATGGCCTACCTGTGCACTTATGAGCAGGTCTTTGTCAATTGCTTCCCCTCTCTCTCTAGGTCTATTTCTGACTCTCCCGCTCTCGAGAAGCAGGCAGAAAGGATATAATATGAACCCAAACTCCATAGGGCTGGACTGGCTGAGCTGACTCTGGTCAGCCTTAGACGCTCCATCCACAGCATTATTTGGACCAAGTGCTGAAAACTATCCACATTGATCAGAATCTTGGCCACATCTATCAGGATCTTGCCAATTCCACTCTCATTGGCTATCCAAGGGGAAAATTTGAGCTTATTGAGCTATCAAGTCATGCTAGCTAGTCAACTTACATGGGTTTGTTAGTTGCTTACTCTGCACATTGTGACCATCATGAGCTTTTTGGACCAAGATATAGCCACTGGATTGAGAAGGTTTGGGATGTTTTTGAAGAGTTTTGCTTGAAGCTGACACTGCATTCCCTGCTCAACGCTGGCCCATTGACCCCATTTACACCTGGTTATGTATTTTGAGTATGAGCATTGTATCTGGATCTCGGATAATTAGTCTGATCCAATGAACTGATCCATTTTTACGGAAACCGATTCTCGCACCGCCAGTATTCTAGGCTTCATAACTCAGGATCAGAGTAACTTACAGATGTGATACACATATAATCCAGCTTGTCTTCCATATGAGGAGAACCAAGAAGGGAAGAGCTGCTAGCTCTTCTTTAGTCTCACAGACTTGGAATTTCAGAAGAAATTATTTCAGAAGTTATTCATTTCATATTTTAGTGACAAATAAATAGAAATTGGATTCATTTATATTGGTATTTATTTTTTATAGTTTGTTTTACGTGTTTTAAGTTAGTAATGTAATGTGTAAGTCAATTCTGATACCTTAAGTCTTTCACATGGTGAGATATATGATTTATTAATTCAACAATGGTATCGGACTGGTATCGGGTATTGGCCAGTACACAAAGTTCATGTATCGGTATCTGTATCTGAATAGAAAAAGATGGATTGGTGCATCCCTAGTGTAAACACACCCAAGACTCATTCAAACCTGATTCAAATCTGATCCCTCAAACCACTCCACTTCTTTGACAAATTTGAGTCAGTTATAGCAGTGTAAACGTACCCATCTCTCTCCAAGACACATTTCACAACCAAAACCCCTCCCAGTACAACCAAAACACCAGTAATAACCGCTACGCATTGGGCAGATTTGCATATTTCATCCCACACTGCAATCGGTTTTCAGTCTGTCTAACTGGAGACGCATTTAACTACCAAGTGTAAACACATGTATCTGAAATCTTATCAAGATATGATCCAGACACATCACATTAAGTGATCAGGTGTAAACAGGGTCTTAATATGCCCCTTTTGTTCTAGGAGGTCTGTTTTTGTTAAAGCTCTGTTTGAACAATTTGCAAGTGCTTACATTGTTCTCGGCCTCATTGAGAGATGAAGCCAACCAGCCTCTGTGGAGATCCCCAGAGGACTCGAGTTGATCCTAACCACATCAGAAGCAGGATTTGATTTCATTTTTGCTAGTTCGAGGTGATGATGTCCAGGAGCGCTCCACCGATGTCTCTGATGTGTCTCTGAGTGCCTTTGACTTGCAGCCCATTTAACCCATGTGGTTGCTTCCCATGACCTACTGGGGTGCTTCAAGTGGAGAGGGTCTGAGGTTCTCTCTCTCTCTCTTTCTCTCTTCTCCCACTCGCTCAGTTAGATTTTTGCGGTCTCTGGGGAGTTGTCAAACCGCAGGCTGTTTGGCACAGGTTTAGGTCGTCTGGCTGGTGAACACACTGCACGGGTGGGCCACGGCTCTAACACTTTAGAGTTTAGCGCTGTGTCAATGCCTTGCCGGCCTTCGGCCTCTGTGAAACATATTACAATAGTCTTGTAACGCAGTGTTTTATAACGAGTGTGACTTGTGATGATTAGTGCTATTGGGTAGGCGCCCACCGTCACAGACAGTAATGCAGTAGTAAATACAGTACATTAAGAACTGTAGCATAGCACTAGTTTTCTTAGTACACAACTGCCAGCCTGTTTAACTACTTACTACTGTTCTGATGTTCTGATATTTTCGTGCCATGCCTTGATCTATTTAAAGGGCTAACAATTGCCAGGGGCAGCTGCAGAGCCACTGAATTACCCTCATCACCAACAAGCTCTTGACAGAATTGCTAAGACCTGCCTACAGCCACCAGTGATGCAAAGTCTTGGCCATATGGGGTCACGTGTATTCAGCTTCTCAGTGCAAGAGCTGACCTTGGATCAGCTTTGATCACTCATATGGTCACTTATACAAATCCAGGAGGTGGTTGATGCAAAATTGGCCTGGACCTGGTCTGTTTTCCATGGGCATCTTTCACTTCCTGGGTCTTCTGGCCACCACTGCAGCAAAACTAGCAGGGAGGGATCCATCATCTTGCTTCTGCCAATGGGAAACAAGGTTTCAGCAAGCCTCTCAGTGCAGGAATTGACCATAGATCAGCTTTGATTACTCATATGGTCAATTATACAAATCCAGGAGGTGGTTGATATATATATGCTGGCCCTGCTTAGGTTTCCATAGGCCCCAGGGATGATGAGGCTGGTCGGATCTTGGTCTTGCTGGGTGTGCTGAGTTGAGTGCAAAACTGGAGGAGATCCGCCATATTGCTTCAGACTATGGGAAAGAGTGTGCAGACTGTCTTCTTGTAAAATGTCTGGAGAGCATCAGTGTACGTTAGTGTTTAATAACACTGTAAGTCAAAGGATTTTAAAGAAGAGAGGGTTATGCCGTTAAATCACACTTATACCATACAGCCCTTGTACAAACTAAATCACTCAAGGCCAAACCCAAACCCTAACCCTAGATATGACTGATAGCTGGTTTGACATCTTTTGTATAAACAGAGATCTGTTTACTTTGTCATAGCATGAACAAAATCATATTCACTGGCTGCTTTCCTTTTTACTTAATATCTGGCACAAAACTGCAAGGCTGCATAAATATTTATGAACATTGCAGAATGCATAATGTTGGGGTCACTGGAGAGAGGAGGCCATGGTCAAATTCTCAGCAGCATAACCCCGCTAGCGTCTAGCGCGAACGCCATAGCCATGGTTCAGAATGGAAAGGAATGTGTCCGTCCTCAGTCATAACAAGATGGCCAACTCACGGTATGTCTTGTGATGAGAGAGCAGCTGTAGGCCTCTGACTGTGCAGAACCTCCATGAGTAGTTTTGACCCGAAGCAGTGTTGTGAGAGGTGACGGGTATTGCCCAGGTCAGCAAAACCATGAGGTCAGAGGGTTGTTATGTTTCTGTGGGGTTTCACCAAAAGCCTTGGCTATCTGTAGTGCAAATAAACCGTGACACACTGAACCAAGTAAGGCATATTTGTTCAATACAAGCTATGTGTAACTGTCTACATTCCAGATTCTGGGACATATGGTTCTAAGTAGAGATGGACTGATCAATGTTTTTGAGGCCGATACTAATGGCTGATCGTCTGTCAGCTCGGCTTAATGCCACGTTAACCTGCTCTGTCCCTCAAGACGAAATATGCTTTAGAACTTTCAAGCACCAGCTGTGAGAGTCTGTGAATTCAGAGCTGTGAGTTTGCTAGCTCTGCTGTGTTCTGATATCCACTGTACTGGGCTGAGTGATTTGCTCTCGATAGGGGGGTATCCAGTTGGTGGCGTTTACTAAGTCTTTACTCTGCTTCTACCATGAGACACATTTTAGAGCTTCAGTACTGTCTGCATAACAACAGTGCTCCCTGTGTCATCCAACTGAAATCACATCCTGCTAAACCCAGTTTATTAATAAAAGCTTCAAATAATCCTAAACCAGATGTCTACATTTACAAATGGAGATGGGCTACTTCATATGATATCTGCATCCAACCAGATGTTTTCCCGCTTGGATTGAGAATTTTGGATAGACTGCTGTTGAGTGTAAATATGTGGACCGTTGATCCGAGTCCCTGTTATTTGCTAGGGGTGGCTCGAACAGGACGGGGAACCCTAAAACTGCAGTAATTAACTTTTCCTCCATCTTTCACTAAAACGTTTGAATACTAAACAGATGTCACATTGCGGACACTTATTGCGCAAACACCGGCATCACATTGTCCAGATTAATTTGCATAAAGTTTGTCTAGACTCAACCTTTCACCGCGCTGCATCCCCCAGACTTGACGCACCAGACCTGTTATGCACTGCGTGGCCACATCTGACGGAACTGACGCTTCCCATTGAAAACGAATGGGATAAGTTTGCTGTGTTGATGCGCCAGAGCAGTGTAAATACAGCATGAGGGTCCTCGCACAGCGCAAAATATGGATGATATCATTTGTCCAGCTCTCAGGATTGGCTAGAAATATCAGCCAATTGCCAATGCATATTTGGGCTGAAAAAAAAAATATTCAGATAAATAGCCGATTCATCCTTTTATGTGTAGTTCAAAGTAAAATTCTTAAAAAAAACCTTTGAATTTGGTCAAAAATGTTTCTTTCAAGAACCATCAAGTGAAAGGTTTTACAGGGAACCAAATATGGGCCTCATATGCCATTGCTCCACCTTTTATTTTTAAGACGTTGCTTAACAGTCATGAAAACCTAAAGTACAGATATGAAGAGGTTTGCTAAAGCATTGTTAGTTCAGTGCCGTCTGTGAACATTTCTACTGGATCTCATAGTTTTGCTTCATACTTGGCTTTGGGCTTCAGCTGACTTGGGGAAAGGTGCTATTTGCTCCCCCCTCCAGTTTACTGGGGAAAGAGTGGAGCCAAAACAAACGAAGCCTGGCCAACACTTTTAATGCTTGTTTCTTTCACCGCAAACAGCGTCTGAGCACTTTAGTGGGGTTTTTCTCTGAACTATCCCCCAAGTAAACACTCAGCTCCTAGGGGAGCCATTTTGTAAAACGCCTTTTGGGCCCTGTCACTTTCTCATTTCGCTTCTCTCCTGCTGCGGAGTTCATCTCTGTCCACTGAGATAAATATTCCTTACGGTTCTGACCCTCTTCACCCGGTTCCCATGTACGATTAGGTGTAGCACCAAGCACATATCTGGGAATATCTGGCCAGCCTTCCTTCCTTCCATCTCTGAGGGCTCCAAGTCTGCGAGACGAAGTGTGGGAACAGCTCAGTGTGCTTCCATTCACTGTCAACCTCGGTACAACCTCAGTGACAGACGCTATGCAGCTGATGAAGCATCTGCACAAGCATAAGCGAAAGCTACACTAGATACTGATCTCAAGTCAGCTTCTTCATTTCTGTTACTGTCGTATGCATTTGCTTTTTGGAGATGGTCGCTGGTCCTGCTTCAGGACGTTTTTGCTACATTTTTGTCCCACACTTTACATGAAAAAATCTGAGACATGTTATAAATCCCTTACTGGTTATTCTCCTGCTACGCTCTCTGTGTGAGGAGAGTGTTGGCCGGTTGACGGATGGCATAGGAATTCTTCATTCTCTGTAAGCTAGGCCTCAGCCACTGCTCTGTTCTCACAAAGGAACGAGCAACAGCTGTTACGGCCTCTCTCCACTTTAGCATGCTGTGGTAAGTAAGCACGTTGTGGTTAGCATGGTGTGTTTAGCGTGCAACCCCACCAGCTGGGAGGGGTCTCTTGCTGGGTTCAGAGGGTGAGATCCTTGTCATTATGTCGTGACGCAGTTCTCTGATTTCCAATGGCACCTTGTAATAGCGGTGGGATGAAAAAAGGGCCATTGACGTGCGTAGGCCGAGCTAGTGTCAGCTTTGATCTTAGCCACACTGTGTGGTGTGACGTTTGGAGAGATATGGAGATAAACACCAGAATCGGCCTCGTCACTTTGTAGGCTTTGGGGTGACACTTTTCAAAGTGCTGGTGGCAAGTAGTGGATTTCTATAATGGGGAACATTTCACTGATGAAGGCGTTTGTACATGTTTTTCAGGAATCTCATTAGTGGCTGGATTCTGGAAGTACTTTATCAAATTTGGAAGGATGAAACAATTTAGCAGCAAATGGTAACCTCAATTATAAATGTGGCAAAAAAAGCCTTCCTTGACGTGATCCTTGTTTGGTAGCATAAAGAACATTTCTGTGAATAGTTCTTCAAATAACCACTTTTCTAAATGTTTTAAAGGAATCATTGAATGCCAAACAGTACACTTCAATCACGGTTGTTCCTCCTTTAAAATAAAATAAAATAAAATGCCTGGAGACTGGGCCAATTCCAAAACCCCCAAACTGTTATGTAACGGTCTTTATTCCTTATATTTACACCCCCAAAACGGACATACCCGAACAGCATGTGGGGCCGGTATAGAAAGCCTGAAAACCCAGTTAGCCCAGAAAGTTGAAAGTTTTGTCCATAGGTTCCAAGTTGGCCCAACATATGGATGCCCGCCAGTGTCAGTGATGGGAACATGAGGGGTTAAACATGGGCCTCATCTGGGTTATACACTGCACATGGGACCTTGATGTGACCCATGTGAGATTAGGATGGTCTGTAACGATGGGGCCCATTTAGAAAGCCCAATTGGGTCCCAGTAACAACACATGTGCAACCACGACTGCGACTTCAGGAGAATATGGTGGTGTTGATCCTGGAGAACAGCTCATCATCTCCAGACTCTGCTAGTTATGGGATTACAGGCTGCCACAGGAATCAGGCCTCGTGACTGCTGTTTTTTCAGTGCCATTTTCTGCAGAAGGAGAGCGCAAACTCGGCACGCAATGAAGTGAAAGGTTAAAAGCTAGCGCTAGGCCAGTGTTTTCTTTAGTCCACTATAGTCTATATTGTTTGCTTATAAACTAATGGGACTACCTTTAGCTCCAAACAGGTGCTAAACACACTTCAGGAGTCATATATCTACTATTTATACTTTAACAACTTAAAAATGCTTAATAAATATATCCAGTATTTAAATTGGGCAGCAATTCAATACTCTAACTGTGCTGTCAGTACTTTATTCAAAATAGTTAGAAGGGCTTTGACAGAAGAGATAAAAAATTGATAAGAGTCTACAAAAGTCTACAGAAATTAAAGACTGTGTTGAGTCCAATAAACATTTGGCGGCAGTTTCCCAGACCCAGATCCTAGACTAAACCAATTTCCAATGGGGATTGACTTCTTACACTGGAATTAGGCCAATGCTAGGCCAAATCCAACCCTAGTGTCTACACCAATTACAGAGTTCTCATAGAACCTCACATCCAAGCCACAAACCTTTATTTGTGAAGATTGTACCTGAAACCAAGCCATCAGTTTAGTTGATTACCACAATCTTTTGCTACACCAGTGCACGAATCTACGCTAAAGTGGCCTAGTGACTGATATATAACTTTCCAGTGACGCTCATATGTGCCTCTTCCTCTCTAAACTGATGTAGTCATTGGGCGTTATGGCTCTCAGAGGGAACTTTACATATTCCCACCACACAGGAGATGCCAAACGCTTCACAATGAACTTGTCCCATGTGAGGAGGTGATGCAACTTGTTTTCTCTCTGAAAAGATTCACAATTTAGAAAATAGCTCTTCCCTGGAAAAGTCCTTGGCTGATTTTCTTTTCAGATTATTATTTTAAAAGGAGAGAAAAAACATATTTCTGGTCATCCGCCATTTGGCAGGGTTCGGACACTGTTCACGCCACCTGGCCAGGAAGAAACAATGGTGATTATGTTTTATGGACAGAATTCTGTGGTCGGCCTTGGTTCCTCCAAGTCTGGGAAGATAGGGTGCATCAGCAGGAAAACTCTAATACTGATATTTGACAGTTTATTATTAAATAACACATAATAATAAAAGTAGATTTTACTCATGTACCTCTGAAAGAAGATATATGGCAGATCACAATCAAACTATTCTTATCTGGCTTATTTTATGATTATGAAATATCTGAAAAGCCTATAATAGTATATTATTCCATACAATTCTACTGATAATATCACCACTTTTCATATGACTTACCAATGGCTCAATTTTGAGCGTAAATACAATTTTAAGACCTATAGAAAAGGTTTATTGTCTAGGTCTGTAGCAGTTTATACAACTCATAATAATGTCTTTAATATTTTTTTTACCACAGAAGCTGTGTTTCTTAGTGTACAGATCCCAGGATGTAACCACAAGCCAATACATAAACCGCAAGCTAACCCACGATTCACCATCTAGCAAGCAAGTCATGATATGATAACACAGAACAGTACGTTATGTTGTGATTCAGGTCAAAACAACATGATATGCTTTATTGTTAAACCCTTTTATTCTTGTTGTACTAATACACAAAATAATGAAACATAAAGAAGTTAAAGAACATAACAGAACAGCTAGTAAGTAAGACTAATTGCTACTTATGCTAAGACTGCATATAGTGCACATATGGACAAAAGTATTGGGACACCTGCTCTGCTGTTCATTGCTTCATTGATTTAGGTATTGAAATAAAGATCTTATAATGCTTTGGTTAAGTTATTGTCTCTACTATCTAGGTAAGAAGGCTTTCTACTGCAGTTTGGAGCATTGCTTTGAGGATTTGATTGCAAGAGCGTTGGTAAGGTCAGGATGTTGAATGATCTCCACCCTACCTCATTCTCAACTTTCCAACTCATCCCAAAAGTATTGGATGGAGCACCAACAATGAATCCAGAGAGCACAGTTCGTCCACTGCTCCACAGCTCAGTGCTGAGGGGGCTTGATGCCCCTTAAAGTAGCCAAATGCATTCATTAGAAGGGGTGTCCACACATGGACACATTTGGTGTATGTTGAAGCTTTTTGTGACGCAAAAACTAAATAGTTAAATAACCAAGCAGTATAGAGGTTAAGATACCAATGTTGGAACTGCACCGCCTCTCTTGCTATATTAGGCATCTTCCTGCATCCCATCTCCAATCTGACAAAGACCCTCTGTTCCCGCTGCCTTTTTTTAATAGATTAAGCGTCTCACTTTTGTCTTGGATGCTTATAAAGAGGGGTCTGTAAACAGTGGACACATGTGGATATAGATTGATATTCAGTGAACCGCTCGGCCTGGCCCTGAAGGTCCTAGTCATTGGGTCTGATGAACTCGGCCGCTGTTTCAGGCCATTGAGCTTGTTTGCTAACAGCCCAGGCTTTGTCAGCGTTCCAGCGCACACTCGGCTGAGGGAAATGTGCTGAGCCGCAGTTGGAGCCAGAACACAACGCAGCATTTTAGCCATGTGCAGGTGCCCCTATAGTTCTCCCTTCACCCCTCGTCCTGTCCCAGTGCAGCTTCCCTGTATGGGGGATGTATAGGGAGCGTGCAGCTGCCTCTTCCAGAGATGGGTGACTCCCCAGGGCCAGGGATGCATCGACTTTCCTTCACACTGAATAGTTCTCAGCTGTGGACCACTGTATTCAATCTTGGTGCCCATAATAGGGGTCTTTGGAGCAGTGTTATAGATAGGGATGTTTCTAAAATCAGTAAAACTCTGTAATGTTTAATATCTTACAGTCCAGTCTGACTGACCTACCTGACCATTCAGCTCCCAGCTCCTTTACAGCTCTGCAGTCTAATGACTTAGCGTGTGTGCATTAGCATTAGCCTTCTCCTTGGATCTGAATGTACCGTTCAGAGCTGGTTTAGAACCAAAGAAAGGAGCGAGGTTCTCTCTCTGGTAGAACAGAGCATTTCCACCATAGTCTGGTTTATAACCAGGCAGAATTCAGGAGTAAAGTTTTCCTCTTCCCCGAACTTTCCGTTCCACCTTAAATAAGGCAGCAGTTCCTCTCAGCTGTTGAGATGCACTCACTGTAGCTGCAGCACTATTTAAGGTGGAATGGCGAGTTAGCATTAGAACCAGCTTTAGCTTCTGTTTTAGCTGCTAACTGGTAACATCGCCACACTTATCAGTTCAGATAAAGCTCTGTTTGATTCCTCACTGAAATAACGTCACAGATGAACTCGGTCTAGGGTCATTTTTGAAAAAATGAGAAGTTCATCAGCAGCAGTTCAGGATCATGTCTATTAATGGGGCCTAGATGGCACGGAAGTAGATCGGAACCCTAAAGGCCGATATCTGATCCATTAAAAATTCCAGGATTGGCCCACCATGATGATTCACTGGATCCCTGGTTAAACAAGGTCCACAAAATTGATTCTTGTAGAACCTTCAAATGCGTGGGTCTGTTTTTTACATGGTGTTCAAATTTCATTTCGATGAATGGACCAATAGCAATGTTCCAAAATGTCTCGCAATCAATTTTTTTTACATTGACATGCACTGAAAGTTAAGAAGTTTGTTTCCTTCTACTGTAAAGTTTTGGAAATACAAGGTGAAATTGCATGAAATTATTCAAAATCATTGCTGATATGCTGAATAACTTGAGTTGAACTCAGATTTGGCTGCTGGCTTCTATATAAACTTCAGCCAATGTATGGATTTGCTCAGTTTCACCAACCAGCTCAACTGATTTACTTTAATGAAGGACTGATTAGATAAACTAGGGATTGGATGGTGTGGAAATGGTTACGATAACACACTCCCATATATACAGATACACACAGTGTGTTGTTTACTTGTTTATTTGTGTGTGTTTTTGTGACTTACTGCCAGATAAATATACTTGTCATTCTATATGAATGCTCTGTGAACTCGGACACTGAGGTCGGACACTGAGAAAGAGGTTATAAAGGCCGTGTGTGTGTGTGTTTGGTTAAAAGGGGGCAAGGACATCAAGCCAAGTCAACAAAATGAAGGAAGCGTGTAAACGAATGGACTGTGAGGCTCGCAGAGGAAGAACGCCGCATGAAATAAACGCAGAGCTCAGAATAAACTGTTTGCTTTAAACAGTGAAGCTGCGTGTTTTTCTGACGGACTTTCACATTTATTGCATCAGGCTCACAGGGTTAGCATTGAGATTGGATACACATGCACGCATCACACTTGCACCCAAACACACACACGCCGTCTCTAAAACAGCCTGTAAAAACACGCTGGTTGGGGCCACCAACAAGTGTGTGATAAGAGCGACAGAGAGCCCATTTACGAACCTTAAAAATAAACAAAATGCTCAACACAGCGACTGCAGAGCAAAAGCCGAGCAAAAGCAGGCGGTTAGGAGGTCACTGATTTGCCTGTCTGTGACATATAATTACCAGTGAAAGAACGTCACACATCGAAGGTTTATAGAGTGACACATACCAGCTATTAAAATGTAAGAAGCTAATGGAGCCAAGGACAGTGAGACACAGGTCATTTTATATAGTTCAAAAGGCCTAGCAGGAGAAATGAAAAGGATTGACCAATAAAGCCATGTATGACCTTTCTAAGATCTCATGAGATCCCTAATCAAATCTGGACCCTTACAAATTGCCAAAATGTGCTCACTTGGATCCTGGCCTTAGTATTGAAGCTTTATTTGAATATAGTGTGGATTGTCTATAATGTCTGCTTTCGCTTCTTCAGCTCTGAAGTTCCTTATTTCTTCTTAAAAATGAAGGTGCTACAGATGGTTTGGTGAAAAAACCATAGAATAGAGGTCTTCATATCTGGATCTAGAATCCAGTTTTCCATCCTAAACTTCGTAAAGCTCTACGTGGCCAATCAATTGCATTAACTGTTCCTTTTACTTCCAGCAAGAACAAAATCCAGGACTTGAAATTGGAAAAGGTCCAGATTTGAAGACCCGGACACTGTTGGTTCTATAAAGAATCATGTTTGTAATAGAGGCTTAAATGTGAAGAACCTTTAAATTGGTAAAAAATTCATCTTTGCATCAAGTGAAGGTTCTTTTGACCTCTATCTCTATTAACATGTTTCTTCTTTATGGAACCAAAAATGGTTCTTCTATGGTTTTGCTCAAAGAACCATTTGCTGCACCTTCATTTTTTTAAGAGTGTAGGCTTGAGCCCCATGTGACATGCACAGGCCCACGTGGGGCTAAGAATAGTTCTCGGATGGCCAGGAGGCTGTTCAGTGCAGCTGAACTGAAGATGCACATGAGACCACCACCCCCCATCATCATCATCCTCATAAGCCGCCATCCGCTCACTTGCGCACATGGCTGCATCTTAGGCCGGGGGCAGTAGCAGCTTACCCACACAGAGAGTGGTAGCGCTAGTTTCCCTGCAGGGTTGTGTGCAGGTCAGCAAACACACACACACAAACACACACACACACATTGGTTTTAATACAATGCAGGCACATGGGGTCCATTATATGATGAGACTTAAATGAACGTATATACAGTACCAGTCGAAAGTTTGGACACACCTGAAATTTTGAGGTTTTTTTTTATTATTTTAAAAATGTCTGCACTGTGGATTAATGTTAAAGTCATCCAAACTACAGAGAAATATGGAATTATTATTTATTAGTATACCAAAAAGTTTTAAACAAACCAGAATATGTTATATTTTAGATTCTGTCAGTTTTTGAGAACCAGCAGTGGCTCAGGAGTTCATTACTTGAATTTCTTGCCCTCTTCATGTGTTTGAGACCAACAGTGTTGTGATGTGAAGACGTAGAGTTGGTATACAGTGGATAGCCATATTTGAGTAATGCAAAATACAGTGTACACTGTTAAGTTTACTATATGATTCCTTATGTGTTCCTTCGTAGTCTGGATAACGTCGGTATTAATTTACAATGTAGGGGAAAAAATAAAAACATTGAATGAGAAGGTGTGTCCAAACTTTTGACTGGTACTGAATATTACTTGTATAACTGCCCTTTTGCAAAAAACTACAAACCGGTGCAGACTGCTGTGAATGCACATGTATTAGCTGCCGTAGCGTCCTTTAAACATCCCGAAAGACAAGGAATAGCAGTGTGTGCACCTTTCATGTTCTGATAATGATATCAATGTCATCGCAGCATTACAACAGTTCATAACTGTGAAATATGATCAAGTGGCAAAGTGCTTCGCCAGTAAGCCAACAGCTGGTGCGGATCAATCGTCTCCTTGTAAATGAGCTTGAAAACCACCCTCATATGGAGTACGGTAACATTAGATTTCACTGGCTGTGTTCTTACATTAACAGCATATTGTGTTTCAAATCCACTTTACAAATGATTTGCAGCAGATTTTCAGACATTCTGACTATAACTGAGCCGTCTCCTATGGGGCTCTTTCTCACAATATAAGATATTTACCTCAGATTTCCTCCTTTTAGCTGCTGCAGCTAATGTATATATGTATAATGTATACATAATAATAATGTAGCTAACATGTTCTGAAAGATTAAAGCCTATACACCAAAATTAGCATTGTAGACTCCATGTCTAATCTCAAACTGGCCTACTGTATTGTGGTGCTTATCGGTGTGCTGCCATACTTATTTTAAAAGCTTATTGTTCGTCAAATCTAGTTACCTTTAACAAATATTTGCACCAGGTTATCAGACATTTTGACTATAACTGAGCCGTCTACTACGTGGCTCTTCTGACAATATAAGATATTTACCTCAGATTTCCTCCTTTTAGCTGCTGCTAGCTAATGTAGCTAACATGTTCTGAAAGATTAAAGCCTATACACCAAAATTAGTATTTTAGACATTTTAGACATGTCTAATCTCAAACTAGCCTGTTAGATTGTGGTGCTTATTGATTTAAAATTATTTTAAAAGCATACTGTGTTTAATATCAACTTTAAAAATTATTTATAGCAGCTTTTTAGACATTCTGACTACAGCTGAGCTGTCTACTGTATGACTCTTTCTCATAATATGAGGTATTTACCTCAGATTTCCTCGTTTTAGCTGCTGCTAGTTAATGTAGCTAACATGTTCTGAAAGATTAAAGCCTATACACCAAAATTAGCATTGTAGACTCCATGTCTAATCTCAAACTGGCCTATTGTATTGTGGTGCTTATCGGTGTGCTGCCATACTTATTTTAAAAGCTTATTGTCCGTCAAATCTACCTTTAACAAAAATTTGCACCAGGTTATCAGACATTTTGACTATAACTGAGCCGTCTACTATGGGGCTCTTTCTCACAAAATAAGATATTTACCTCAGATTTCCTCCTTTTAGCTGCTGCTAGCTAATGTAGCTAACATGTTCTGAAAGATTAAAGCCTATACACCAAAATTAACATTGTAGACTCCATGTCTAATCTCAAACTGGCCTACTGTATTGTGGTGCTTATCGGTGTACTGCCATACTTATTTAACAGCGCATTGTGTTACAAATCCATTTAAAAATGATTTGCATGATGTTTTTCAGACATTCAGACTGTCTACTATATGGCTTCTTCTCACAATATATGATATTTTCCAGCGATTACCTCCTGTTAGCTGCTGCAGCTATTGCTAGCTAGCTAATCTAGCTAACATGTTCTGAAGGCTTATATACCTCTAAGTCTAAATCTCTTGCTTAGGCAAACGTATTATGCCATACTTACACTATATGGACAAAAGTATTGGGACACCTGCTCATTCGTTGTTTCTTCCAAAATAAAAAATATCCTGCTTTTGTTGGAGTAACTCTACTGAGTCTCTACTGTCCAGGAAAAGCTGTTTACATTGCTGTGAGGATTTCATTGCATTCAGCGACCAGAGCATTAGTGAGGTCAGGATGTTGGATGATCATCATCCCACCTCATCCCAAACGTATTGGATGGAGCACCATCATTCCAGCTCAGTGCCCCTCTAGCCCACCTCCAGAGAGTCCTACAGAGTCCTACACTAGGTCTAGAGAGTCCTAGAGCCTTACACTGGGGAGCCAGGGGGGTCTTTTAAATTCAGTTCAGCCATATACACAGAGCTCAGCTGTCTGCACTATGCTTAAGGTGCCTCCAACAATAGAATCAAGGGAATGTGACATCCCTGCAGCTTTGTCTCAAAGATGACAGAGAACACCAAGGCTCACTGCATTCTGAACTGCTCTGTTTCTCTCAGCTGTCACGTGTCAAAGCTAAACCAACAAAGTCCATGACCCTTTAACCCCCGTGGAGCAGATAATAGCAGCACTGGTGTTGTTTGGGGTTTCTTTCGCAGTACAACAGAGCATTGCTATTGTTTTAGACAAATGTCAGCCCCCAGACACTGCAGAATTCAGCTGGAGAATTAGCCAGAGAGCTGCTGTCAATAAAACACCACACCTCCTGGAAGTGCCTTTCTGGACAGGGTGCTGGCTTTGGGCCTCCGAGTCCCGGGGCTTGGCACAAAAGCTGCAAACTCACCCTGTCCCCTGAGAGAGGCTGTCAGAGCTGGAGCTCATCCGAGTAAAGCCACTTAAAGTGGTAGTTGGGCGTGAAATCAGATTTATCCAGTTTGTCATCGTCCCCCAATGTGGTCAGTATTTTGTAGATGTATTTGGTGTCTGAAGCATCTTTATCATCGACAAAATACTACAAACTATCTGAAATGTGCTGGCACTGGACTTAGTAGGAAGATCTAAGCATTATTGATCAGTCATGATACCTCAGATGTGTGTCTTATTAGTGGACTCAGTAGAGGAATACCTCTCCCATGGCCTTAATGCTATTCTTAAGGATTGCCATGCCGGCCGACTCCTGTGCTCCCTCATATGTATATGTGAGTGTGTTTGTGTTGGGGGTTAATGGATGAAAAGCCCCTAGAGTAACAGGAATGTATTGAGGGCAGCTGTGACTTCTCTTGATCTCTGGCCTCTGCAGATAACCTTAGGGGTTGTGCCCTCAATTCCCAGCTCTGCATTAAAGTGCATGAAGGAAGGAGGTGGAGCTGGACCATCACTCAGGGTTTAACTGTAGACTGTATACCGAGAGAATTTTAATTTTTTTAGAAGTTTACATATGACCACTTCTTTAAGTACAGGGCACCTGGGAAAAGGAGGAGCCGATTGGATCAGAGGTCCTCTAGTGTATAAGAGAAATGGCCTTTTCAATACCAAGCGTGTTCAGTGGTTTTATATGGAATGCTCACCATGCTGCGTTCACAGTTCACAGAGCTAACAACAGTAGCTTGTAGTGATGGGAATAAAAACAGGCAGTGTTTGTGAAGTGGTGCATTATTTGGCAGACAATGCACAATTACGTCAAGCTCTATATAGCTCTATTTCTTGAATTGTACACGGGTGCTACAGCAGTGATAGAAACGGTATAGGAAGAGCAAGAGGGAATAATTAGATCCAGCTCGCTCTTTATCTGTTCTACTAGTTGGTGGAACTGGGCCGTGCCATGAGTTAGTAGAGCTGGAGAATGAACTGGAGTAATGAGACAGTCAGCCAGAGTCAGAGTGCTCAGGGCTTTCACAATGACACTCATTAGCTAGATTTATTTAAATGCAGACGCAACGTCCCCTCAGGTACACACTCCACACTCCTCTACTCTACTCAACCCTCCTCTCTTCTACTGTCCTTCCTTCTTCATTTCTCTTATCTCTTATCGTTTCTTATTGTTTCCTCTCACTTCTTCTCTTCTCGTGTCTCTTTTCATCTCACTCTTTTTTCTCTTCTCCTCTCAGTTCATCTCTGTCCACCTCGTATCCTCTCTTCTCTCCTCTCATCTTCTCTTTGCTTCTCCTCTCATCTCATCTCATCTAATCTTCTCCCCTTTCATCTTCAGTTCTCTCATTTTCTCTTCTTCTCTTGTGTTCCTTTATTCTCTCCTCTTCTGTCTTCCCATCTTCTCTTCTGTCCTCTCGTTGTCTCTTCTCTCCTCTCATTTCTCTTCTCCTTTGTCCTCTGATTTTGTCTTCTCCCCTCTTTTTTCTCCTCTCATCTTCTCTTTGCTTCTCTTCTTTTCTCTCATCTCGTCTTCTCTCCTTCTGTCCTATTGTCTTCTTTTATGTCCCCTCTTCTTGTATTCTCTTCTCTTCTGTCCTCCAGTCTTCTCATCTTCTCTTCTGTCCTCCAATCTTCTTTTCTTTTCTCTCCTATCAGCTTCTCTCCTCTCCCCTCAACTTCTCTTCTCTTATCTAATCTCCTCCTAAACTTCCTCCCATCTCCTGTTTTCTTCTCAATTATTCTTGTCTTGCCCTCTCTTTGTGCTCCTCACCTCAGCTCATCCTGTCTGGTCTCATCTCTCTTCTTCTCACCTCCACTCTCTTATCACTTCACTTCTCTTTCTCCTTTTCTCCTCTCATCTCTTTTCCTCTCACCCCTTCTCCTCTTCTCAATTCTTTATATCAGTTTTTTTTCTCCTAACCTCATCTTGTCCACTTCTTGTCTTCTCTTCTGTTCTCTTCTCTAGACAAGGAACCCTATTCGTCATGCTCTAGATACCCTGGAAATAGAAAACACATGAAGCAAGTCTTGCTTTATTAGTCATCATTATTTGTTATTATGTGATATGGTGAAAACCATATGATGCGAAAAAGGGAGAATGCAAAGGGATTTATGGTGATTTGATGGGGCTTGTAGGTCCAAGCGATTCTATGTCAGACGCCGCTCTAATCATCCACTTAGTTTCTAACAAGAATCTCTGTCTTTTTTTCTTTTTTCTTTTCAGAGCGAACATCGACGAGGTGGAGACAGATGTGGTCGACATCGAGGCCAAACTAGACAAGGTACTTTCGATTACAGCAGCCAATCAGCCGCTCACGTAGCCCATGCCAGCAAACTTGAACCTTATCTTTTTGATTGCAATACACCATGAAGAGCCGATGGTAATTCCTCTCGAATTCTATTGCCTCGGGCGTCTTGAAATCTGAGCAGATTTGAAGCAAGGCTGTGTGTGTGATAATATCAGTGTTCCGGTGCAATAGAGTCATGCTAGCTAAGTCCTACCTCTGATCGTAGGGGATTAACAAGGATCAAGAGACAAGCTTGGCTAGGCCCAGCAGCAGGCTAGTGTAGGAAAAGCACAATCCCCTCACTGGCCACTTTATTAGAAACACCTACATTGTAGCTTCACCTTGATTATGTATCATTAGAGTCTGTTTTTTGCTGCACAATTTGGGCTAGTCATCCGCTGGCTCTTCATCAGTGGTCAGTTGCTAACTGCAGGGGATTGAACTGCCAACCTTCTGGCGCCAGGCCTACTTCTTCTCTACACAGCAAGTGTGCCAGTGTTAAGCCAACAATACAAATGTAGATTGAACACTGGCAGCTATAGTGCTGCTTTGACTGCAAGAGCGATATACTGTACACCATGTTTTACTTGACTCTCTACTCATGCCTGCTCGTTCCCTCTCTCTCTCTCTCTCTCTCTCCCCCATCCTATCCCCCTTTTCTGATCGACTCGACGTTCCCCTAATATGCGCCGACATCACTACAAGCATATATCCATGTGCGGCGTCACACACGTGCTGCTGTGGTATACGCTCCAGTTTGCTGCTAATGTGATTAGAACGAGTCTGCCGTTCCTTCACGTCTGTGGATGTAGTGAAGGGGACAGATGCCACGCTGAGAAGCTCACACTATCTCTCGGGCCTGCACATACTTCCGCATGAATAATTTCTATAGGGCTGTAACAAACATAATGGGATGGTGCTGTAGACATTTAACGTTGGTATAATTGGTTTTTGCTCAACATCAACAGCGCCAATGGAACAACAGCAGTGCAATTTTATCAGGATCTCAACGGCTAATTGAACTGCTCTATTTTTAGGGATAGCACAAACAAGAAAAATCCTTTCAACATATCATACAATTGTTCATAAATTCTGGACTTTTCTCTCATAGAATGAGGTAGTTTCAGATGACTTTCAGACAAACCTCACTAGAAATAGTGTTGCAGATGGACAATTCTTGTTCTACTGTACTTATAAAACAGAAAACCTGCATTTTTTTAAACACGCTTAAAAAAATAATACTAAGTGACACATGGCCTAAAGTTTGTAAACACCTGCTTATCCAATGTCTATCTTCAGAGTTAATAAAAAGGAGAATTGTGGGCCTCTAAGTGGACCAGCGGACAAAGGCACTGCCACTGAGATCCGAGGATCTCTCCAGGTTCAAACCCTAGGTTAATGCTGCCTGCCATCAGCAACCAGAGCCAGAGAGAGCACAGTTGGCCTTACTCTCTCCGGGTGGGTAGATGGCTCTCTCTGCCCCTAAATTACTTCAGTGTGATGCTGCCCAGCATAGGTGGCGTCTTCTAGCCAATGCATCAGAGCTAGATATACAGGGCTTTCCTCCAAGAGGGTTGGTTGCCCCGTGACATTGCATCGGCAGCAGTTCGAAAAGAGGTGGTGGCTGGTTGTGCATGTTTCAGAGGAGGCATGTACCAGTCCTTACCTACCCAGTGTCAGGAGCATTACATGTGACTAGGAGAGAATACTAACGAGTTGGGTTGGGTAATTGGCTGTTTAAAATTAGGGAAAGGAAAATTGGGGAAAAAAATATTTAAAAAATAATTGTTATAATAATTGTTTTGTGTTGGGCACTGAAATTGCCTGTATATCTGGTTTCCGTGTTTTTGGCTTGCTGTCGCTTATGGATCGAAGTTATTGTAATCCGTAGCTCTGATTCTGAGATATTAGGCCTTTGCATTTTAATATGCAAAAAGGAGCTCATTAATATGTTGATTTGAGTGGCTATTGCGTTTCGATTATTAAAAATACTGCATCCTGAGAAGCAGCACCAGAACTTTATGAATAGGATTTATATTAAATACCAAATTTATGGGAAATGTATGTGTTACCACTAGGGATGCACCAATCCATCCTTTTCTATTCCGATACAGATACCGATACATGAACTTTGCGTATTGTCCGATACCCGGTACCGATACCATTGTTGAATTAATAAACCGTATACCTGACCATCTTGGTGAGACCTAAGGCATCAGGATTGACATAATTATTACTTTGCAAAACAAACTATAACAAATAAACTCAGATATAAATGAACCCAATTTCTGTTTATTGGTCACTAAAATAAAAATAGAATAATTGTGCTGGACCTCGGCACAGTGTTGTCTGGGCTCAGGACTTTTATTCTAAAGTTCGAAGTCTGTGAGACTAAAGGGGAGCTGGCAGCCCCTCCTTTCTCTGTTCTTTTTATATGACAAGCTGGATTACTCGCTGATAGTTGATGACAGCTCAAGAGCATATGCTCTGATTGGATTTAGTTAGTATCGGGACTGATATCCGAGCCTAGTATCCGATCAGTGTTTTATGACACAGGCTCAATGGGTTTTCGGATCTTTAAGATCAGTATTGTCCACAGTGGTTGTCAACAGTATGCCACATACACAGCAGATTAGGTTGATTATGGGTTGATTATAGGTTAAAACAGCTGGAGGCCTCTTTTACCCATAGTGAAACATACACTGGTGCCTAAACCATGTCAGAAGGCTTCAGTCCTTTGAAATTACAGTTATAAAATGAGCTCAGTTCGGTAGTTTTATCTATATTTTATGCCATCCTTTCTGACATTGCATGAGTAGAGTGATGTATTTTGAATGGGATCCCGCGAGTGTGCGCAGCTGCATGGCGTAGGTAATGTGCCCACGTAACGGGTCGTTATCTCCATGTGTTCAGAGGGATCACTTGGTCACAGTGTTTCTATAGCTCTAACACACACGCACACCTCCTTCCCTAGCCACGCATGTCTCTAATGGATTATGAATGGTACAGCAGAACACTTAAAAGGGCAAGCATGAATTATATGTGTAGCACAGTAGGCGGAGTGTGAATGCATGTGTCTGGTTGTGTGTGAGTGGGAGATGGGGGAGTGACATTGAGAGAGTGTGTTATTAAGGCCTTATGGTGGATGATGTTCAAGCAAAAGTCTACAGCCCTGCGCGTCACTGTGCGTATGATGTGTATTGTCGTACCGCACAGCACTCCACCCGGACACCTCAAGCTGTTAGCCAGTAATATTTGGAGTTGCATGGGATTGTGGGAATTGTAGCAAATTTATGGGTATCACTATGGCAACTTCTGGTCTTTATCCATCATATTGTAAGTCATGAAATCATGGTGGATTGTATGAGGACAGCGGGTCGGTGTCGTTGGCGTGCTACAAAGGATTCATTGAGCAATGCCTTAGAAAAAAAACACAACATGTCCAAATGTTTATGGACACCCTTTTATTAAATAAATTCATTTAGCTACTTTAAGTTGCACCCATTGCTGACACAGATGTGCAAACGCACACACACAGCTTGTCTAGTCGCTGTCTCGTCTAGAAGAAGTACTGGCAATAGAATAGGACTGCCTGGAGCAGATAAGCATGAATCTATTGCCACCATGCTGCCCCCAGTATTGATCTGCGGAGCAGTGGAAGAACTGTGTTCTCTGGAATGATGGATGGTGGTGCTCCATCCAGTACTGGAGTTGGATGAGGTGATTTGGGGAGTTGGGGATGATGAGTTGGGGTGGTGATCATCAAACATCCTGACCTCACTAACGCTCTTGTTGCTGAATGCGATCGCTTTTGATTAATTCTCGATTAATTGTCAAGCCCTAATCAAATCCTCCTGGCAATGCTCCTCCAAAATCTAGTAGAAAGTCTTCTTCCCTGGACAGTAGAGACAGTAACTACAACAAAAGCAAGATCAACTCTTTGATTTCGGAAAAAACAGTGAATGAGCAGGTGTCCCAATACTTTTGTCCATATAGCGTATCCTTAATATGACTGCATATACAGAGTGCAGTGACTGACTGCAGCAGAAATACTGTAAAGCTCCATGCTGGTCTCAAAGTGACTTCAAACTGAACGTCTAATTAACTCAGTCTTAGGGCAGTATTTATTCAATTTGCCACTTTCAAGGGTGTGTGTGTGTGTGTCTGGTTGAATATGCCTACATCCGTCCCTTCCTTGCTGTGTGTGTGTGTATATATGTGTGTCCATGTCTATTATCCAGTCTGCAGGCTAGCATCTTAACAGCGCCGGCATGGTAATGTTTATGTTAAAGCTCTCACTTGCTTTTGGGTGATAATTGTAGGGTGATCTGGGAGTAAACACTTGGCAAGGCTGTAATTTCAGTGTCAAGCCTAATTTTCCTCCCTCTTTAAGGCTCTGAAATTAGACCACATGTGATTGGACAATAAAATTGGGCAGTAAATTTTATGTTTATCTCTCTCTCTCTCTGTTTCTCTCTCTTTCTCTATAATTCTCTCCATAAGTTGGTAAAGCTGTGCAGTGGGATGATCGAAGCTGGCCGGGCGTACGCCAGTGCCAATAAGCTCTTCATCAATGGCATTCGGGACCTGTCCCAGCACTGCAAGGAGGAAATGATCTCTGTGAGTGGACATGCATTACTTCAATACAGTTGAATGAATTAGTGTAAATCTGATACAGTATTGATCAGTATAACTTTATTATTTAGGTACAATGCAGTTATTTTGGGAAATAAATCAGTTAATAGGTAGTTGATTGGTATAACTAGCTTGTGGGAGTGGAATATAGACAGTTAAAATAGTGTACCAAGGTTTTTATTGGATTTTTAGCTTTTAAAATAGATTATTCTTTATTTAATTACAGATTATTGAATATTATTATAATAAATTTTAGCAGTTTGTGAAGTTGGGCTGCAATCTTAGGATCTACCCATCAGTGCCTATTACTTCACCTGTACCACTGAGCCAAAGACTATAGCAACGACTAGTAGTGGGTGGTGAACTGGTTCATAGGCTTGACCGCTCCTCTCTGAGGTACCCCACTTTTTAAAGCAGTGGACATAAACATAAGAGTAATATAAAAGGAACAACACCATCTTATGGAGTTAGTCTTTAGCCTAGCATAGACTGTAGCTGCATGAGCCGACACTGCGACCTCAAAGCCAAAGGCCAGCTCATAAGATTAACAATCCCACATTCCACCAGTGTCTTAAGGTCATGGATGGACCCAGTTAGCACTGATTGATGGTGTCCATGCATGGTCTGACTTAAATTGGGTGATGAAAGGCTGTGGTACAGTTTACTTTTCTTAACAAAATATAGGCACCACTTAATCAGTTAATCACTTAATATCAATATTGTCTATGTGCTCACTGGATAAGCGAGGAATGTTCTGAACTAGGGTTGCACAATATTAATAAATTTGACATTGCAATATGTTTTTCTGCTATATGCATTGTGATATTAAAAATACATGCTGTACATTTATGTGAGTCACTGTTACACAAAAACCTCATATTTCCAAAACTGCAACTTTACAGGAAGGAATTTTGGAGCATTTCTATTCATCCAACCACCATGAAATAAAATTAATACATTGTAAAGAATAACTGCAGAATTTATCTATATATATAGGTGATTATATATATACTGAATATATTGTCGCTGTCCAATAAAAACCATGTATCTCCAAAATGGTGACTTTACAGGAGAAGGCAAAAATGCTCTTAGCTTAGCTCTTAGCTTTTCTACATATATATTTATTATATCTGCATTACTCTACATAGATATGCTCTATTTCTAAAACTTTCTGTTGTTTACTTCCAGGTTTAAATGATAAAAAAACACAATTTTTAATGATATTTCAGTCATCACACCCCTCAGTTTTTGCCAATAATGCCTAAAACTCATAAAAAAGATGGTCTGAGTAGATCTGACATTTAAGCTGAATTCTGTAACATCTTAGGTCCTATACACTAGACCGTAATTCTCTTTGTCTTGAAAGAATGCATCCACAGGACGCTTGTGTGTAAAATAGTGTATGTGTGCTGTTTTGCAGGAGTGTCTGGAGAAATGTGGAGAGAGCCTTCAGGAACTCGTCAACTACCACATGGTGAGACACGACTCCCTGGTCTGCCACAATGTGCACACATGCATCCCTAATAAAATACACACACACGCACACACACGTCTGCCATTTAGATGCCGTAATGGTCCGTCATATGCTTGCACCTTTGGCTGCCCCCTTGGGTGCCTTATTGTGAAACAAGGGGCATGGGGTACAACTCAACCTTGAAGAAGCCTAATCTTTTTACACGGAGCGTTTCACATTACATGTGACTGATGCTTTCCACATGCCACTCTAACAGCCATCTGCACGTATAGCCAGTATATACTGTAGGAATCTGCATTAGCATGGTCCTGCATGAAGCTGTTGATGCTGGTCTGAGATCAGGCTCACAATTTGGTTTAAACTGGTCCATATGTTGGTTGTAGCTTGAGGAAGCTGATGCTGGACCAGGCTAAATGGGTAGCTTCTCTCAGTAGATCATAGTCTAGTTTGATAGCAAGATTGAGCCACTAGCAAGCTTTTACCATTCATCTAAGATAAAATCAACCAAACTCACACAGAAACTGTTGGCTTCTGGACCTTTTTGTCCAATCTGGATGTCAGAAAATAGCCATGTGTGGGATATGGCTTATACAGAGAACGCTCTTTTCCTGTTTTTGAGGGCTGGTATAATTGGAAACATAACACAAGAAGGAGACAGAGAGAGAGAGAGAAAGAGAGAGAGAGAGAATGCAATTGAGAGGAAGAGGGAAGTAACATGAGACTGTATAGCCATGTGTGACTTTGGTGGCCAGCAGCTACTTTTACATCCTTCAAGAATTCTCCACTAAATCCATGGAGAACCTGAACTGTCCACTGGGTTTTATCCTCAAGTGTTTCTCCAAAGCACCTGAATTCACTAGGTAGGCTCTCTTCCTTTTAGCTTTTCACACTTCAAAAAAAGGACTACCTGCAGGCACAGGAGCAGTGAACAAGTATATGGGGCTTTCTGGAGCAGAGGAAATTCCATGGCAGGGGTATAAAAGACCTGTGGCTTTTTAATTGTCAGCCCAAAGACTGCTGATCCTTTCCTGCTTCTAGATGCATCAGCACAAGACCAGAGCTGTGCTTTGAGTGCGTTCTCTTTTTTTTTTTACTATTGCACTGTTTTTATGGTTAATTAGAGCAAGTTTATTCCTGTGATAAACTGTTTTTGTGAGTCCTGCCTGTGGTGGAGATGGCGAATTCCTGCCATTGACCACAGAGGCATGATAATTTAGGTCACAGACTGAGAATGTGTAAAGTGTTGACAAAATTGAGATAAAATCCATGATTTTGGTAGAACTGCTTAAAGCTGGCTAAAGATTCGACCAAAATGTACACATTTACTTACTAAATAAGCCAAGACATGATTCGTTTACTGGAGCTGTGAGGCAAATGTAGCTAACATCTAATCTAAGCTTCTAGCCATTGGGTTAGCATTGTGCCTAAATCTTCACACACTTACCACAAACTACATCAAGATGTTCAGTAATCTCAAATAAACGGGCTTATGTGGTTTCTGACTCTGTATGACACACTGTTTTTATCAAAATGGACCAAGGTAAGGACAAACGTCAGGGTACAGGATAGCTGCTGCTAGCCCACTGTTTTAGCAGTGCACCAAATTCAGCCAAAGCCTGTATATAATCTTTGTTAAATAGCAGATGAAAGAGAGTCAAAAACTGCCAAAAACAATACTAAATATGTCAGAATGAGGAGAAGACAGGAACATGTGACTACAAAATCTGGAAATACACAATACCACAGCCTGGAATTGCTAGTTAGATAGGCCAAACCACACATGATTTCACAAAACGGAACTCAAAAAGGATTTGTCTGTGAATATAATACACACTTTCACATAGACACTAGTGGACATGATTGTGAACAAATCTTATAAGTCAATGTTGTGTTTTTAAAGGTGTTTATAGTCTTTTCAGTCATGCTTGTTTGAAGTGCATTCAGTGACACTGTGTCAAAGACATTTCTGAAGGCTTGGACACTGTGCTTCAATTCAGACCTGACCGGGGGCTTCATTAGCTTCCCTAGCTTCACTACCTCAGAATGCTGTCTGAATAAGCAGTGTGTGTGTTTTTTTCTCCAGCAGCATTTCTGAACATTTCTAAAATGCATGCCAGCCCAGCAGGGAGCTCTAAAAAAGCAAGTATAACGGGCAAAGCAGACCTAAATACAGCGCAAAAGACCAAACCATATGAACCATATTTGTACCAGACAAATGACTACGGATACGTGACAGCAACTATGGCTACGTTGCTGTCTCTGAATCACACACACACTCCTGATCAGATCAAAAAGCTCATTAGATATCACTAGTCCACTGTGAAAACAGGAAAACACTTGAGGCCAAAACACAAATAGAAAGCTATGTCTTAAAATATATCTGGACACGTGTGGACAATTCTATTTGGCCACATTGTTGTAGAATGATTGATTGTAATCCATGCTGTCTGCCCCCCATCTCTTTCTGCCATATTGGAGCAGAAAGGACATTGAAAGACCTCCACTTTAATTTACTCTTATTTCTCTTGTTCTCTCCTGGGTCCTGGGTCAAGGCAGTTAACCTGCCTCTCAGTGAATCAAAAGGCAGGGCTGTTTTACAATAGACCTAATCCCTCTGCCTCGTAAATTCTCAGCCCTTGTAGCTTTTGATGTGCGTTTCACGTCAGGAGGGCTGGAAACGTGTGTGGGGAGGGCTGGTCTGATGGCCATCTGTGCTGTTTGAGCACGTGCTGCATCATATTTGAAAACACATACAAAAAACAATGACATGGGGATTAAATAACACGCACACCAAAAATCCTATTTTACACTATACTGAAGGCTGGCATACTTAATAATTGTCAGTAACACACCACTTACTGTTTGTAAGGCTACATGGCAGGCTAATGACCACTAACATAATTCTTTATGATCATTTAAAGCAGCATTATGTACCATTTGTTACCTCAAAATAACAGCTTCAAAATCACTGTGAAGCTCTACTGACTTTTAACAAAAAGAATCGCGCCTATATCGTTGCTATATTGCTGTGTAACCAAAGTCATATTCATGTAAAATCCTACAATATTACCCTACCGCATCAGTCCACATGCTTCTTTTACTTCAGATGCTGCTGCTCTGTATCTCTCAGCTTGTCCAGAAATGCATGTAAAAGGCATGTCCTTCAGTGGTGGAAATTCTACTTTCCAACTGTAGAGGGAGCCTATAAATACCAAATCTCAAATAATGCTGCTTTAAATGTCTGTTGTGATATCACTTTTCAGGTTAAATGGCATCGACATTGACAAAAGTGGCCTTTATGACAGCTGATGCTCTTTGTAATAAGCCTGTATATTTCAATTATTCTAAAAGTGAGGATGGAAATGATGCTATTTAGGCTTCTTTCAAGGCTAATGTGGATACAAAATAATGAAAACTTGCCCCCAACAATTAATTAAGTAAGATTAAGGCCAATTCTGAGGACAAATGACTGCATCTATTTCTGGATTAATAACAGTACCAGTTCTGGCCACCCAGGGCAACAGACAAGTTGCTGATGAGCCTTGGCATGGCGTTTAGCATGAAAGACAGAGCAAGTGTAATCCTGAACACCCCTGCTGCAAGTGTCTCATCTGGGAAATCTAAAATTAAAGCAGTCCTTCTTTTCTTCGCCCAGTTGGCTGTAATTACTGCTGTTGTCTGGCACCTTGTCAGGGAGGAGAGAGAAAGCGACGGCAAGAGCTAAGAGAGTTGTTGGCAGAGACGATGAGAGGAAGTGGCATGGAGAGATGTTTCTCACTCTCACTTCTGACTATAGAGGTGATGCCACTTCTGAGCTGCCTGCAGATTCACCTGCGGGACACGATGACTCTGGTTTTCTCTTTCCGTTAAAGGAACTCTCCAAACTGCATCGTCAGCTGAGTTTTATAATAGGAAGTGCAGAACAACAATCGATAATTTGCTTATTTATTTGATTTCTACATACAGTATGACAAGGGTGGGCCCACTATTACCACTATTCGAAATATTGTGTAGTTGTGACGTTTGCCATCAGCAGCCAGAGTCCAAGAGAGCACAACTGGCCACGCTCTCTCCGGCTGGGTAGATGGCGCTCTCTCTCCTCATCACTCTTTAAGCGACACTGCCCGGCATAGGCGTCTGGTAGCTGGTGCGGCGGAGCCGGTGATGTCTGGCTTCTCATGTATTGGAGAGTGTTGGGGGCATTGGGTGGGCGGTACCAAATTAGGGGAATTGGGAAAAATTCTGGACTAATGGAATCCAATAAAAGCTTACACGAGACCTCTGAAGATGTCCTCCAATATCAGGTAACCCCAGGTTGTTAGCAGCGGATCCTTTAAGTCCTGTCAGTTGTGAGGTGGAGCCTCTATGGATTGACCCTTGGGCACCCATAATCCTGTTGCTGGTTCACCGGTTGTCCATCCCTGGATTACTTTTGGTAGATACACCTCATAAGACCTGTCTGATGTTTGATCTTTGTCCATTTTTATAGAAAAGAGTGCGTCTTGCAGAAGCCCCATAAGCAAGTCTATCTGAGATTACTAACAGTAATGGTTGTGTTGGCTATGAGTTTCCATTAGCTTATTAGCTGCACTGGTGGTGTAGCTCCAGTGCAAGACTAAATAAGCAAATGAAACTCCCAAACCTAGAGATCACCACTTTCATGTCCCAAGCCAGCACGATCACTGAAGCGCCTCAACATTCTTGCGTAAGCCCACGCTGGGCGGTTCTCAGTTCTTAAGCCCAGACATAGACTCAGCAGCACCAGCCCATTAAATCCTCTCACTTGTGCCATCAAGCATCTGTGAAGGCGTCTCCAGGCCCACATGAAAGCCGCAAGACGAGCCAGGATTATGGTGGAGATCAGCGCATGATCTTTGTTTATTTACTGGGACGACCCATTGCATAATGGGGGCTCTTACTCACCCGCGCCGCCATCGTCATGTTCGCATGAGCAGAAGGACTCCCGCCAAGGCAGCCCACCCACTCCCACGAGCCAGGCTGACGTCGCCTTCTGACAGCTTGCCATGCAGTTCGGCTTGACGTGAATCAATATTGAATTTCATGGCAAGCTGCTGCCAAGGTGGTCTTACGCAACATGAATGCATCTTCAAAAATCAGTGTTTCAGAAAGGCCCATCATCAAGTCATTGGCGTCATCAGCAATCCACTGCTTTACCATATGCATATGTATATATACTGTTCGTCACTACAAACCTTCCAGCAAGTCATCAGTTCTAGCTGGGACGTGACCTTGGCCACAGACCTCCAGGGTCCTTCTAGGGTCGAAATTCTCATTTCGTTGCCGTTATACCCATGGGAAGGCGCCTTGCGTTTGTTTTTTGGGTGTTGTTGCATTTTTTGAGATCAGTGTGGAGTGCTGTAGCTTCGTCTGTCCAGCACATGTGTTCTAAAAAGCCTGCTGAGAAGGGCCCGGGCCGGCGGCAAGAGGTCATTTTTCAGCTTTATTATGTAATGAACCAGTTTCCTGAGTGTGGACAAAAAATACAGCCAAATAAACACTGTAACTGAAGCACGAGTAGACTGGACATTTATGTCTTTGCTTTGGTTCCAGGGCTGTTTTTCACCAAACGGCTTTTCTTTTTGTCCAATTGGAGACTTTCTCAAGGCTTGTTTTCTTGTTGATGTGGAATGTTGTCCCCAGTGTTTTGGATGTTGTACTGCTTGTTTGTCTTTAAAGTTGAACCTACTCATGAATGGACTTCAGTGGAGTGTTCTCACGTATATGGTTAGATTAAAAAAAACACGCCAAACCAACTATACTCGCCACTTTATTAGAAACATCTACCTTCTAGGTTCTGTTGATCTGTTAGCTTTCCTCTAGTCCTTCTAGACTACTGTATGCAGACCCAACTAGTCTTGATTTTGGATTTTATCTCACAAGCTTTCATCCTTAAGAATGGATCCTTTGAACCTTTTCTGGAAGGTTCCTTAAAACACCATAAGATGCTCCGCCACAGTTTCAGACTGAGGAACCTCTAAAGGATCCTCAAGTATTTTGTCCTTTTAACAGTGTACGCTTGTACCAGCATAAACCACACTGCCTTTCTGAGAATGGTCCACCATCCAAGTAATATCTGGTCAGCAGAGGTCCTGTGGTGAGAACCGCTAAACAATGATGAATTATCTATAAGGTAAGCGACTACATAAAGTGGCCAGTGAGTGGAGCTCATGAGTGGCGAAACCATCTGTGTGTGGCCAAGTGTTGGCCATGTTGTTGGAAGATCTGTTCCCAGCCACAGTCATCCTTGACCAGAAGTTCAAGAGAGCATACCTGGCCCCCCCTCATCCAATGACCAGGTCCCCACCCCCCAGCATTGGTAGCATTGCATTGAATGCAGTGGTCTAGCTAGTAGTAGGAAATTGCCAATTTCCTAGTACTAAATTTGAGAATTGGAGGGAAAATTGGGACCAGTGAGTGAAATATTTAGTAAAGGTTTTGAATAAGTGGGCGTTCATATTGCTCCCAGTTAACTGCCGCCCTGCAATCTGCCTCCAGTGTGTGTCGCTTCCTTTCTCTTGTGGGTTCCTCATGTGGGGAGCACCTGCAACATCTTGGTACGATTAATTACCTTCCTACAGTTCCAGAACCTCTCTTTCCCTCGTTCTCTCTCTCTTTGCCTTTGTGCGCTCTCTCCCTCTGTCTCTCTCTCTCTCTCTCGTTCTGGAGGTCAGGTCAGGTTCTGTAGGCCTGGAGGGACTGCAGGTTTCTTTGTAACTGTGATGTGTGAGTAGCTCTCCGCTGCTTCGTGCGAGTGCCTGGCACAACATGAAAGAGCCTTCGCTGCTCTCTTTAAAAGACCCGGGCTTCAGGCCATGATTAAACTCTCACTCCTAACCTCTCTCTCTCTCTCTCTCTCTCTCTCTCTCTCTCTTTCTCTCTCTCTCTCTCTCGCGTGTGCTTACTTCTTTTGGGTTTCCTCTGATTCTCCTTGCTACACTGTTTCCTGTCTCTGATTCAGTTAAGGGTGCCGAACTTATTGACGCTGTCAGACAAAGTTACGAAGCTCAGTTTGGTCTTCTTTCTGTTTTCTGGGATTGAGATGAAGGGACAGAGAGACAGAGATCCTGAGCCACTCTACTTACTGTTCATTTCTGGTGTCTAGAGATGTAACCGTAGCACAGCTAACTGCTCACATCGCCACATGCAGGCTAATTAACTGACACAGAGAGCAGCGCACCCAGCCCTGGGCCTCTGTGGACGGGCTGTGTGTAATGGATGGGTCATGTGTAATGGGCATTTTTGGGGTTAGTGGAGGAGGAAATGCTGATTCCAGTCTAGACTTGGAACAGGAATGTTGGACCACATTAGGCAATGAAGAATGTATGACAGGGTGAAATAGTCGAGTGACTGGCATTTTAGATTGATTTTACATTTTACATTATGAGCAGCTGCTGTTAAATCGACATTTCAACACAAATCCCCACCAAATATTAGCTGAGAACTTTAGAGATGAAAAAGAAACAAGATAAACAAGGCAAGCCGAGTTTTGTCGGACCACCATTGGCTGCATAGAATCATCTGCTCTTTATTCTGAAAAAAATTTTGGTTCTGTGGCATAAAATCACCTATATTCTGTTTCCTACAGCATTTTATGTAACCCTGTCTGGCGAAGGACTCAAGCCCTGCCCTCAGAGCCTTAAGACGCAGACCTCATATTGACTAGTGTTTAGATGTGAAGGCCCCAGGACCTCATGAACATGGCTTGAGCCTAATGCTGTGGAAGCGATGCTGGGCGAGACTGGCCCTCAACATGGCAGTGATGCCAACGCCACAGTAGTGCTAAAAACACACGGTAGTGATGCTGGGCGAGGCTGACAGCTGGCACAATATGATGCTAACATTGCAGTAGTGATGCTAAGGCCACAGTAGCGATGCTTGGCTACACCAAAGGCCGGCACATTAACACTGCGGTGCTGATGCTGGGCAAGGCCAACGCACTGCTAATCCCATGGATTCCCAGAAGTGAATGTGCTGTGATTTGGGTTTCTATAGGGTGTGTGTGTGTATTAGCATTAGCGCTAGCCTCCACTCTGTTCTGAATGCGCTCATCAGAGCTGGTTCTTCTTTACTCATTGCCCATAATAACAGCTTCATTGGCCATAGAGGAGCACTCTGTTGTTCTTTAATCCCAGACTCACCCTGTTCTTCAATGGTCAGGACCCCACAGGACTGACCACCACAGGGCAGGTATTAATTGGAGGGTGGGTCTCAGCACTCAGCTCTGCAGTGCATGACATGACATGAAGGTGGTGGCGTGTGTGTTGCACTGGTTGCTACGAGGGTCCAGGGAGTATTAATCCCCCTGATGAGCAGGTGTCTACAAACTTCTGGACATAGAGTAGATGTACAAAGATGGACCAGTCCACCTCTCTCTCTCTCTCTCTCTCTCTCTATGCTATACGCATGCTGCATGTGACATGATGTCACATGTCCTTCTTCACAAGCTTATCTCTGCTATAAAGCCCCTGTGTTTCCAAAGCCCCCGTGCTTCTAAAGATGATTACAGCGTCCAGTTATCTAGCATGCCCTGATGCACTCACTCTGAGTCTGTGTGTGTGTGTGTGTGAGATCCATGATGGCATGTTTGCATGTGTTAATGGCACAATGATATGCCTTCATAGTCAGAACCCTCGTGAGAGCTCTCCTCAGACAAAGGCCCGAGGGCCTGAGACTGTGTGTGTGTGTGTGTGTGAAAGAGAGAGAGAGATTGCATGCCTAACTCTTTTTGACTCCCAGCACCCTGCTTCTCACTGCGCCAGCGACCTATTTTACCCTTTCCTTGCATCCGCCTCACGACATGAACATCAGCTTCCTGCAGAGCGACAGAGACAGAGAGAGAGAGATGGGGGTGAGTGAGAGTAAGGAGGTGTGTAAGGGTTGTAGGAAAGCTTAGCTGTGTTCGCCATTGCACCTTTGCCATCTAGTGGTCATATGTGGGTAGTGCCGACAGATGTGCTTTCATCGTACAGATGTGCTGTTGGCTCAAGGCAGTGATTTTAACAGGATTCTTCTTCTTCTTTTCAAGGTTATTTTTCAGGTTACCATGGAAACGTGCAGTTCAAAACAATAACAAAAAGTGAGGCCCACTTCCAAAAATTGCTGCTTGTGGGAGGGAGACCACTTCAGGAGGTGGTCTGAGACGCACTTGAGCCACATGTTATAGTGTAATGCACTATGACGACACATGCGTCAACTAAAACCCCTCCCAGTACAACCCGAAACACCAGTAATAATTGGTAATTTGCATATTTCGCAGCAGACGCCGATCAGGTGTCCGTCTGACTAACTGGAGAACCATGTGACTACCCAGTGTAAGTGCATGTAGCTAGAATCTCATCAGGATACAGTCCAGATGCTAGTCAGGCTCATTGTTCTCAAAGCAGCTGCCAAGAAATCCAGGCCTGGACCTCTAATGCTCAGACATAGAGCACAAATGGCAGGGAAAACCTCCTAAGAGCATGAAGAAGAAACACTGAGGCGAACCAAGAGGTGTGACACAGGTAGAACAACCCCACAAACAAGGTTAAGCGGAGGTTAAGCTCGGATCAAACTGAGGGCAGATCTGTGAGATAAACCAATGACTACATCTAATAGTCTAGTCTGTTAGGTCTGCGTTAGCCCCGGATAATGGCAGTCATTATCACCTGGATGATGAATCTGTTGTGTTGCTGGCAGCTTGAACCCCTGCCAGCTGTGTGCGTCTGGTCATGAACACCTCGCCAGATAAGCAGTTAATGATGTATGACCGTAAATCTTAACACACTTGCTGTATTTGTCTCGTGTAGATCCTCTTTGACCAGGCCCAGAGGTCCATTAAGCAGCAGCTGCACACTTTCGTCAAAGAGTGAGTAGATTTTCACCTCAACCATAACACTCCAGTTTTAACCCAAACACACCTATAAATCTCCCTCTTCCAGATTTCCTATCAGCACTAATGTTTATACACCAGGCTACTCTCTCACTATCTCTCTTTCTCATTTCCTCTCTCTCTCTCACTCTCTTACACTCCCTCTGTCTGTTTCTCCACACTCTCTCACTATCTCTCTTTCTCATTTCCTCTCTCTCTCTCACTCTCTTACACTCCCTCTGTCTGTTTCTCCACACTCTCTCACTATCTCTCTTTCTCATTTCCTCTCCCTCTCTCACTCTCTTACACTCCCTCTGTCTGTTTCTCCACACTCTCTCACTATCTCTCTTTCTCATTTTCTCTCTCTCTCTCACTCTCTTACACTCCCTCTGTCTGTTTCTCCACACTCTCTCACTATCTCTCTTTCTCATTTCCTCTCCCTCTCTCACTCTCTTACACTCCCTCTGTCTGTTTCTCCACACTCTCTCACTATCTCTCTTTCTCATTTCCTCTCTCTCTCTCACTCTCTTACACTCCCTCTGTCTGTTTCTCCACACTCTCTCACTATCTCTCTTTCTCATTTCCTCTCCCTCTCTCACTCTCTTACACTCCCTCTGTCTGTTTCTCCACACTCTCTCGCTATCTCTCTTTCTCATTTCCTCTCTCTCTCTCACTCTCTTACACTCCCTCTGTCTGTTTCTCCACACTCTCTCACTATCTCTCTTTCTCATTTTCTCTCTCTCTCTCACTCTTACACTCCCTCTGTCTGTTTCTCCACACTCTCTCACTATCTCTCTTTCTCATTTCCTCTCCCTCTCTCACTCTCTTACACTCCCTCTGTCTGTTTCTCCACACTCTCTCACTATCTCTCTTTCTCATTTCCTCTCTCTCTCTCACTCTCTTACACTCCCTCTGTCTGTTTCTCCACACTCTCTCACTATCTCTCTTTCTCATTTCCTCTCTCTCTCTCACTCTCTTACACTCCCTCTGTCTGTTTCTCCACACTCTCTCACTATCTCTCTTTCTCATTTTCTCTCCCTCTCTCACTCTCTTACACTCCCTCTGTTTCTCTACATTCTCTCACTATCTCTCTTTCTCATTTTCTCTCCCTCTCTCACTCTCTTACACTCCCTGTTTCTCTACATTCTCTCACTATCTCTCTTTCTCATTTTCTCTCACTCTCACACTCTCTTACACTCCCTCTGTCTGTTTCTCCACACTCTCTCACTATCTCTCTTTCTCATTTCCTCTCCCTCTCTCACTCTCTTACACTCCCTCTGTTTCTCTACATTCTCTCACTATCTCTCTTTCTCATTTTCTCTCACTCTCTCACTCTCTTACACTCCCTCTGTCTGTTTCTCCACACTCTCTCGCTATCTCTCTTTCTCATTTTCTCTCCCTCTCTCACTCTCTTACACTCCCTCTGTTTCTCTACATTCTCTCACTATCTCTCTTTCTCATTTTCTCTCACTCTCACTCTCTTACACTCCCTCTGTCTATTTCTCCACACTCTCTCGCTATCTCTTTCTCATTTCCTCTCTCTCTCTCACTCTCTTACACTCCCTCTGTCTGTTTCTCCACACTCTCTCACTATCTCTCTTTCTCATTTCCTCTCCCTCTCTCACTCTCTTACACTCCCTCTGTCTGTTTCTCTACACTCTCTCACTATCTCTCTTTCTCATTTCCTCTCTCTCTCTCACTCTCTTACACTCCCTCTGTTTCTCTACATTCTCTCACTATCTCTCTTTCTCATTTTCTCTCACTCTCACACTCTCTTACACTCCCTCTGTCTGTTTCTCCACACTCTCTCGCTATCTCTCTTTTTCATTTTCTCTCCCTCTCTCACTCTCTTACACTCCCTCTGTTTCTCTACATTCTCTCACTATCTCTCTTTCTCATTTTCTCTCCCTCTCTCACTCTCTTACACTCCCTCTGTTTCTCTACATTCTCTCACTATCTCTCTTTCTCATTTTCTCTCACTCTCACACTCTCTTACACTCCCTCTGTCTGTTTCTCCACACTCTCTCGCTATCTCTTTCTCATTTTCTCTCCCTCTCTCACTGTCTGTTTCTCCACACTCTCTCTCTTTCTCTCTCTTGCCCCCCTCTCTCCCTCACTTTCTCTCTCCTGCTCTTCTCTTGCTTTCTCATTTTCTCCCTTCCTCTCTCTCTCATCTCACTCTCTTTTTTCATTCTCACTTCCTGCCTCTCTCTCTCCCTTGCTTTCTCTCTGCCCTGCTCTGCTCTTGCTTTCTGGTTGCTTTCTCTCGCTCTCTCTTGTGCTGTTCTCTCTTTTTCATTTTTCTCTCCCTTTCTCACTCTCATCTCCCCTGTCTCTTTCCTTGCTTTCTCATTTCTTCTCTCTCTCTCTCTCTCTCTCTCTGTTTATATGTATCTTCATTCTCTATCTGCTCTCTGTCTCTCTTGCACCCTCACTCCCATCCTGTCTCTCTCCTTTTCGCTCTCTCCCTCTACTCTGTCTCCATGTCTCTCTCTCTCTGTTGTTAATCAGTGTTGTTGCTGTGTGCTCTCTCTCAGGGACGTGAGGAAGTTCAAGGAGACGAAGAAGCAGTTTGATAAGGTGCGTGAGGACATGGAGATTGCGCAGGTGAAAAATGCTCAGGCTCCCCGCAACAAACCGCACGAGGTGGAGGAGGCCAGCAGCGCACTCGTCGTGACACGGAAGTGCTTCAGACACCTCGCCCTCGATTACGTCTTACAGGTAACCAGCTCCTCCAGCCCTCCTGCACACACACAACCGAGCGGGTCTCGCTTACTTTAGCAGATGCACCTAAATCATCACACACCTGAACTCAGATCAGCTATCAGCTAATCTCAGATACCCTTCCCAGTGTGGTTTCTCACACTGGAGGACATACTGTTGTCTATAAGCATCCTTCCAATGAATGTATAAGGTCATCCTGTGCCAGGTGTGAGCTAGAGGGGTATAAAGCCTCCCAATATTAATCTGTGGGGCAGTGGGACTGTGTTCTCTGGAATGACGGTGGGGTTCCATCCAATATTTTATTTGGGGATGGGGTGGGGTGGTGATCAAGAAACAATGAATGAACAGGTGTCTCAAAACTTTTGTCCATATAGTTCAAAAGTCTCAAATTTTACCCATCTGTTTTACAGAAACCAGAAGCAAGTCTAGTAGTGATTATAGAGCCTCTTGCTGCAGGCCCCCTAGTGGACATTCCACTGGTGGAATAGAACTGAACTGGTTAAATATAATAATCTAATATATATTTTTTCACTGGTTTAAATCTCATTCGTCAAAAGTCATTTGTAAAGGTAAAATTTGTGTCGAATCAGAGCTTTCTGGGAGCAGCTGTGTTTCTATAAAAACTTTTTTTTAAATGTCCAAGGGGTTTCCTTTATTGTTGGATGCGCTGTATTTTTTGTAGTGTGATTGAGTGAACTCATTCAGAGTGCAGTTTGGATCTCTGCAAGTCAGAGTATAGTTTGAGGGTATGGCAGGCACTACGTCCGGTGTATAGCTTCCATTACTCATTAGCTTTATTAGCCTCATAGCTCCATGAAGAGGCAGACCTGTCCATGTTACCATCAGCCGGATATATTGAACAGTAGGTTCGGACAGATATTAAAAATACTACAGTTAATATATTTAGAGGAAGTCCTACATCCCTGCGTTTCTTAATGGCCCCTTTTTGATAAAGCCTTGATTGTGACCCACTCAAGTGTGTTTAAGCCCCCGACCCGGCTCTCAGTTGCCCCTGGTAACTCTGTGACTGATTGGACCTGATTACATCTTTCCTCTGCATAATGCATTATGTCTGCTGGCCATCATCAGCAGGCTGTTACTGATGTGTCCTCCTTTTGTGCCTTTTAAGCACAGTAGTGTTTCCCTTTGCTGTCAGTGGGTCACTTGTTAGAAGAGGCATTAGATCATCTGCGACTGAAATGACTCACTTCAGCTGTCAGCGCTTTACAGCAGCAGTGTGTGGTGAGATGGCAGTATTTTCCGGTTCCTCTTGGGGCGCACAGTCGATTACCACGGACAGCAGTCGTGATAGATTTCTCAGTGCTTAGGAAAAGAACGAAGAAATGGATTAGGAGTAAGTGGAGTTTTGAGTCAGTGGTTATTCTGATCTTTTCCAAGTACAGGAACGCTATTGATTGTAGTAACGGATCATATGTTCCAGATGTGACCGATGGGGATTAGACTGAAATGTACATGTTGTTTTTTTTTTAACAATAACTGTGGTGCCTTTCAGAGTGTCTAGAGCTGTGGCTGGCTTGTCAGGGGCAGTGATATACAGAAGCTCACTCATATTTAGTGACCAGGAGCATTTTAGGGTGTGTTTGAACCAGCCAACTTTATATTGGTAATAGTAGGCAACACTGCACCTGCACCTCTGTGTTGCAGCGTCTGTGGTTTGTCTATTGAATCTAAATACACTGCATGGACAAAAGTGTTGGGACAGCTGCTCATTCATTAATTAAAAAGAATTTTTAATTCCTGCTTCTGTTGAAGTAACTGTCTCTACTGTCCAGGAAAGAAGGCTGTCTGCTAGATTTTAAAGGAGCATTGCTGTGAGGATCTGATTGCATTCAGAGACAAGAGTGATAGTGAGGTCAGGATGTTGGATGATCACCACCCCAACTTATCATCCCCATCTCCCTAACTCCCTAACCCAGAAGTATTGGATGGAGCACCAACCATCATTCCAGAGAGCACAGTTCTTCCACTGCTCCACAGCTCAATGCTGGGGGGTTAAAGGCCTCTTGCCCACGCCTGACATTAGACATGGTGCCAGAGGGATCATGATAATCTTCTCCAGAGAGTCCTATTCTATAGGCTGTACTTCTTTTATACAGGGACCAGACAAGCTGTGTGTATGTACATTTGCACATCTGTGTCAGCAATGGGTGCGACTTAGTAGCCGAATGCATTTATTAGAAGGGGTGTCCAGAAATATTTGGACATATAGTGTATTATACTCATTGAAAGCTCATTGGAAAAAAAAATTGTTAATGTTTGTCCCACGTTCCACAGATGCTGCAGTAACAATACACACCACTAGGTGGCAAAGTAGTATTTGTAAATGTTCTGCAGGTCAAATGAATGAGTGGCTGCCTCTCATATGTATGATCTTGTGTTTCTATTACCTGTTTCTCCATAGATCAACGTTTTACAGGCCAAAAAGAAGTTTGAAATCCTAGACTCGGTGAGTGCCTCCTCTCTTCATTAGCTTTATCCAATTTTCAAGCATCTGTAATTGTATTTAGCAGCTTAAACCTGAAGTGTCTGTGTACGTGGGCCCACACTTCAGGTCCTCGCTCTCTGGTCTTAGCAGTCTAGGACACTAGAACTGTGCTAGGATGTTCTTTGACCTCTCCTTCTGTACCTTTCGCAGATGCTCTCATTCATGCAAGCGCAGTACACGCTGTTCCAGCAGGGCTACACTCTCCTGGACGAACTCGACCCCTACATGAAGAAACTGGCCGCTGAGGTGAGCGTCACGTCCTCCAAACACCTGCTCCTTCAGACTCGTTAGCTCTGCCCCACCCATCTGCTGTCCACACACACCTGCGTCTGGAGCCGAGCATGCGGTGGAGGCGAGCCACAGAGCAGCGCAGGCTGTTTAATGAGTAAAAAAAGAGGGGGTAATCTGTGCCCTGGCAGCTTCTGCGGGCCATGTGGGAGTGTGTGACAGAGGCCAGGTGTGCGCTGTGGGAGGGCGACACAAGACTGATAGCTATACACAAGTGGAAATGCAGGATTTTGAAGGGCCAATTTCTGAAATCACTTAATAATAAAGGATTATGACAACAATAATCTTCAACTTTCACAATAATAATAAACTTTTTGTTATTTTTTTAATGAAATAATTAGTTATCCATGTAAACACACATAAAACACAAAAGATATTTTAAGAGGTTTTACTTAATATTCCAAGTATATATATTCCAACATTGATAGACACTTTAATATAATTAAGTGTAGAGTCTGTTAAGAGTTGCTTTTCTGTCATTTAATCACCACTTTTGAAACATTCTAGATATTCAGAACTTTATTCTTAATCTTCTACAGCGTATTATCTTTCTGAGCCCCCAAAATGTATTTTTTGTGTTTATTCAGATTCTCAGTTTCCTACAAATGCTTTAAAAGCTGTGAGGCTCCACAGGACCAGCTTATTAGTGTCAATGTACACTTTTATCCGCCACCTACTTTTTTATCATTTACTTTATTAAAACCATGGATTTCAAACTTCTGAACAGTAGAGTATGTAGTTTGATGTACTGTGGCAACACATACAGTTTTGACTTGTATGATTCCTTTATTAATCCATACAAGGACAAAGAAAATCAGTAAGAAAACAAGAACAAAGCAGGATATAATTCATAATATAATTTAAGTTCATAATATTTTCTATGAGTTAAGTTCATATAATTTAAGTTCATTAAGTTCATAATGATTAAAAATGGCAAATTAAACCCTTTAGCTTAAGTTATTGCAGTGTTGCTATCATTAAAGTGCTTGTAGGCAATGTTCACTCCATGGCTATCTTTGCAACACCACCGTTATTTCCAGTCCCACAAGACCAGGCTCCTATCTGTATAAATAAGGAGAGACAAAAAAAATGGGAACTGAAGGTCAGATTACCATTTCAGAAACATGTTTTAAATCACTAATAAAATATGACAGCTCAATATATATATATATATTCTTTTACATTTTGTATGAACAGATTTTAGTTTTATAGTTTTTTGTTAATTATATATATAATATATAAGTTAAATAAACATTTACATTTTATTATATATACCCATTAATAATCTATTATACCTTATTATTAGATTTATTATGATAAATCGATTCATATTTATATCTATTGTTTTTTTTTTCTTTCTGTATTATAAGACACTCAGCAATAACGTTCCACCAAATTCAGATCATAATAAAATACACATATGGATTGTTTTTTAAAAGTTTTAAAAGTAAAATTATTCAAAGTAAAAAAAAAAAATCTAAAATTAAATAGTTAAATATTAAATATATTAAATATTCAACTAGCATACTATAAGTTGTGTAAGCCAGAAAGGTGACCTCTGAGGGGTTCAATGTAAGTTGCTGTGTTGTTTGTGTAAAGTCTGGTTCTATCTGTTTTGATCGTGTTGTATCCCGGCTGCAGCTGGACCAGCTGGTGATCGACTCGGCCATGGAGAAGAGAGTGATGGAGCACCAGCATGCCATCATCCAGCAGAGGGTGAGCACTGCCTGCCTACATGCTAGCTAACACACGTACAGTACCTACATACTGTATGAGTACAGTAGGGTCATTAAGTTGATAGATTTCAGCTCAGTTACACAAGCTGAGACAGAATTGATCCAAACCAACAGACAAAAACGATTGCGGTCACCTAGAGGGTACTTAGTGAATCCGTTTATGGGATGCTGCTCCATTGGAATAGCAGGACTGATGAATTCTGCACAAATATGAGTACTGCAGCTCCTTTCAGTCTCTCTCACTGTTACATCCACTGTAATACAGTTGGATAGATCTGCTACCCTTGCTCTTTTCCTCATATATGTGTATATTGGTCTGTCTGTGTGTGTGTGTGTGTGTGTGTGCGTGTGTGTGTGTGTGTGTCCGTAGGGGGGTATATAGACTGATATTGGTGTACGGCTGCAGTGCATGGTTTATGATTGCCTTATGTAGAATTTCATCAGCATATGAATAAAGTACACTTCCCTGACCAGCCTGGGGATTTTGGCCCTCAAGGCTCTCACACATACATATGATTTGCCACACAGGCACTAACCATCTGTTAGCACATTGCTAGCCAACAGGGCTACCAATGCATCGTAGCCAGTCGTACAATAGGCGGTCCCATGGGCACAGTCAGCATAAAATACCTTAAGTATTTATCTTGAGTTAAACGCTAATGGAATAAATCTGTAAAGTTGTAGTTGACTTTTGCAACTTTTAAAAGCTCCAAAACTCTAAATGTATATTAAATATTACTAATACAGCGGCACAACTTGTGTAATTACACATATACAATTATCCATTATCTTTGTATAAAAATAAAAAAAAATAAATATATATATATATATATATATATATATATATATATATATATATACAGGTGTTCATATATCAAATTACTGTTATTATCATTTTTATATTTGTTTCTTTATGAATGTAATTTTTTGCTCCTTATTTTAAGGGTAATTTTTCTTTTCTCTTTCTCTTTTCTCTTTTTGTGACTTTATTCTCCATCCTGCCTCTGAATAGACATTGATGCAGGTGAGTGCATTTTCTCACGTTTTTTAAATTTAAGTTTAATCGATTGATCATATGCTACGAATGAGGAAGATAGAGGCTATCTTTTTAAACATGTAAATGTATCTATTTTTTTTTTTTTTATGTTTCCCATCGTTTTATTCCTAATTTAGTCAGTCCAACTAACTAGCTTAGGCTAAATGGTGGGGGAGAGGGAGGGCCATCATACCCACCCAGAGAGAGCAAGGTCAGTTATGCTCACTGGGAGTCCTGGCTGTGAATGGCTGTGGCATCACGGGGTTCAAACCTCTGATCTTCTGATGATAGGAGCCAACATTTTAAGCCAACAAATTTGATAGCAGTTACTGGTTAACTGATTAAGTTATAATTAAAGTTATATTCCAGTGTTTTTCAACTTAGTCTCTATCTACCACACTCGTAACATATAATTGATTGCCACAGACAATAACTCGGTGAACAATTTTGACTGTGTAAGTTTCTCTAGAATAGAGCATCCTGCATCGAACCGCTGTGGGTGACTTTGTTTACGTCTTACATCTTATCGAGTTCAGCAAGCTAAACCTTACATGCCCCATGTTGATCCCAACTTATGATCACTCAGCAAACGCAACGTGTATGCAAGAGCCTGTGGGAGATGATTGATTCCTGATCCATAAAGTACTGATTTATGGCCGTCACATGCTGAGCACTTTCTGAGGGATCGATGCATGTGTGTCTGTGTGAGTGTGGGAAGGCTGGAGATAAAGGGAGGGCACAACAACACATGGACAATGAACTTATTCAGCCTGTGTGTTTGAAGCACAGGAGGTGGTGGGTGCCCACAGAATACCTTTTTTTACGATGCCGTCTGTGTCTGGGCAGTATCCAGAGAATCCAGCCTCTGTCTGTGTACACACAAATACACACATTTACATGAGAGGTGGGACACCACTAGGGGTGGAGTTTGGAAAGAAGTTAGGGGCATCAATTATGTACAAAAAGACAAAAAATAATTGAAATGACAGATCTAATTGTATTCTGTGTAAGAGGTTCTATTTAGAGCCAGTAAATTTACTCAAAACACCCTAAAGAACACCCTCTTTTAAAGAGTGCATGTCCCGTAGCTTTTTTACTGGAACCACTGTTCCTCATATCTCATGCACATGCACATGATTACAGTGTGGTATATATTTTAGAGTGATCAATACATGGCACGTTCACTCATCATGTGCCCGCTGTTATAATTTTACCCCACTCCACACACAGACTCACATGGGCTTCACAACACAGCAGACCGCACAGCACCCAATACCTAGAACCACAGCACTAAAAGCACAATCAGCCACATTTAGGCTCGGTGGGACAGTCCTACGTCTTGCCCTGTGCTTTGCAGTGAGCAGGTGGGTTTAGAGGAGAGTCTCTCCCCTCAGGTCTGGATGTCTCTCCTGGTGGCACAGGGCCAGGCCCTCTCCCCTGGCCAGCTTCACTAAAGGGAGCAGATGGCACTGGCATAGAGGTAACAGAGCTGGAGAGCGGGAGATAGGTGGCCCGCCAAAAAGCATCGCTGCTGAATTAGTGCCACCAACTGTCCCGCACACGTGCGGTTCGATTCAGCAGCGGCCCTGCGTACGCATGGACACACGCAGCTGAGTTGTCTGCAGGCTAGGTCTGTGTCATTGAGAATGAGGCTTACAGGTGAAATGAGCCATCTGCTTCTGCGCTCAGGGCAGCGCATCAGAGGAGCAGGACTCTGACTCTGATCGAAAGGCATTAACGCAGAATCTAATCAGACAGAGTTTCAGCTGCCTTATTAATCCTCAGTGCCACCCATAAAGTTCAAAGGATTACTAAAATGAAGACTTTTAGGAAACATACATGTGGTTTAAGCTAGGATTCAATCAGCCATAATGATCTTAAACAAATATGTCATAAAAACTTAAAACTTAAATTACCAACTAAAAAACATAGTATTAACAACAACAATAATAATAATAATACATTGAATATATATTGTACTGTAATGAATATATATTGTAAATCATTTATTGTGGGTAACATATTTTTATAAATTATATGCATAATATTGTATACTGTACACAGCTTTACGAATGTATCATATACATAAATAACTACCTAAATGAAACAAATATTATTATCATTTTATTAATATAAAGATAGTATATATGAATAGATTGTGCATATTATCTATTTAATTTTTAACTATTTTAAATAAAAAGGGTTTTTATAGTATGCTATATTTTATATATAGTAGTCTAGAACTCAAATAGATAATTCTAATGCTATTATTATTAGTAGTATTAGTGGTAGTAGTAGAAATAGTATTTAATAATTGTGTACGGTAAATAATTAATATATAATGTATATTATCTATAATTGACAAATGTATTAAATAAACGTAACTTTTATAGTATGCTATATAATATACTATATTTCATATATAATAGTTTATAATTAAATGATGTTATGTATTGTTGTATTTATGTATTATTTTTGTATTATATATTTTACATCTAATATTTTATACCATATTCAACTTGCATTAAATACAGTTTTATGATAATAAATATCAAATACAGTTTTAATGAATTTTTCCAACAACATGATGACCAAGAGGAAAAATAGCAAAAACAAGTTAAAGGGAATAAAAGGGAAAAGAGAATGAAATGTGTGGAAGGATAAAGAGAGAGAGAGAGAGAGAGAGAGAGAGAGAGAGAGACTTTGGTTCAGAACAGGCCAGTGTGTCGGCCCCTGACTATTAAGTGGATGTTCAGCATGCTCTCATCCCGCGTCACGTTGCTCCCGTGACCTGTTGCCCCTGCCTGTGGATTAGCGTCTCTGTCCCGCCCCCTTCAAAAACCCACTGGACAACAAAGCTGTCCGTCACGCTTCCTTAAGTCCGCAACCCTTTCTGGAGGAAGTGTGGGCAGATCACAACCTTTCTGACCCTGTGACCTCACAGCTTGTGCAAGAGTGCGCCCACCTCATGCAGCAGTATTTGGTGGACTGAAAGACAATGATATCACACACACTGATCAACTAATGGACTTCGGTAGGAGACACTGTAGTGGATTTTAGGAGCTCAGGTTGTTTCTGGGGGTTTAGGGGGCATCAGTTATGTCTCTGTTTTGACAGGCACTGGAGCTGTGAGGCTAATATAGCTTGTTTACATTGTGCAAACTGGAGCTGTGATGATGCAAAAAGTCTGTTTTAAGATCTTTACATCTTAAGTAAAGTCTTGAAATTGTTAGTGTGATATATCTGTTTATTAAAATTAGAGGCTGTGTTGCTCCACACATGAAGGTGCATGTGTTCACACCTTAAGTCCACTTCTCTGAGGGCTGCAGCGGAGGAGAGCGGCTCTATGCTTCATTCAGTTGATTTATCCATGAAGATTCCTGTGCAGCCCTTCTCTGTCCCTCTCTCATGCTTTTTTCCCTTCTACTCTCAGAATGGCAGAGTTACGATCTCTCCGGCTGTCCCACCGTCCCACCACTCCCACCGCGCGTTACATCTGCCACCCCAAACACACACACACACACACATAAACACACATACACGCAGTATAAAACACACGCTGGTCCTTTATCCAAGTCCAACTTCATTGTGACACCCTTGGGACTTGCTTTCCTCCATTCTCCCACAGAGTTATGGCATGTACAGCAGGACCCAGCAGCTGTGTGTGAGCACACACAAGCATTTTCTGTCCAGATAAGTGAAACAGAAATTAGGGGCAATATATTATAATATATAATATTATATAATATAGTATATTATAATTGTTAGGAATGGTTAGAAATGTTGGTTGTAACAATGGATGCATAGAAATGCCCCTAGAGAAAAGGGAGCCACGAGAGCCTGTAAGATTTCTATGATGCTTTATAATACTCTAATGATCTTGTATTAGGTATGTATGCATTATAGTAGTCTATCATATGTGTGTAGTATCCGGTAGCTGTCTGAATTACTATAAGATTCCTGTAGGTGTTTTTTCCTGAGGCTTGCTGATTGCATTATGCAAACTGCTTGCCTCTGTCATCGCACACCTTCGGCCTACAGCAGTTCAGCTCCTGCTAATTCACACTGAAACCAGGCAGAGGGGTTCAGCTCTGCTTCAGCCTCAACACAAGGCAGCCAATCACAACACAGGTTGTTAACATATGCCAGTTGTATTGTTTACATGTTAGCGTTGAAAATAAGACATTAGTTACTCCCTCTCTTAACAGTATGGCTGTGTCCAAAACGGAAGGTAGCTGCCTCCATGCCTTGCTGCCAATGCTGTCGCATAAGGCAGGGCCTTAGAAGAAGGCAGCAGCACTGTGATGAAGGGACCTACAACCAAATCGGTGTTGGCGTGACTAATTAAAATCATTAGACATAAAAAGCCAATATTCTACTATTATGCTGAATTTTTCCTCAGAAATAATATATTTAGAGATGTCCGCCAAGTTGCTTTTTCTCTTGAGACTAGCCAGTGCTAATCTAGAGGATCATAGGATATGTAAGGCAGTAAAGGATGCATCTACATTTACATTTACATTTACATTTACGGCATTTAGCAGACGCTCTTATCCAGAGCAACTTACAAAGTACTTTGCTATTTACCCAAGAAAAGCCTCAGCTAGTTAGAATAGACTAATAATACAAAAGATACCTCCAAGCTTAGACATTACTAAACACAATACAATAAGGCGATCATAGAACTATTCGCCCAAGTACTCTCTGAAGAGATGGGTCTTCAGTCTGCGTTTGAAGACAGCGAGCGACTCGGCTGTTCGGACACCCAGGGGCAGCTCGTTCCACCACTTTGGTGCAAGGACAGAAAAAAGCCTGGACGCTTGTCTTCTGCTTTTCTACAGGGTACCTAAAGAGAAAGCATTTTATACAGGCATTTACTTCAGATGTGACTCAGTAAGGAGCATTTACTACAAAACTGTACTTAAAAAACTGGGAAAATTGAATATGCAATGTTCCACTGGTTAATGTGATGCACCACCATTACCACTGGCTGACTATTCCACTGTTGATTATTTGGAAAAAACACAGAATATCAGTGCAACAGCCATGGAATAGCTAATAGCTATGGAGTAATGCAGTATAAGGGATAGATGGCATTGCCAGTAAATTATTTCAACAGGGCTTCTTAATGGACCCTTTATGGATGCCCAATATTTATGGCATAACAGCTAAAATAACATAAAAGGATTTTTGGCCACATAAACATCATATAAGTGAACCTCAAGCAAAAAAAATCAAACCTTTGAAGTATTTTCCATTGCACTTACACTGATATCTAGGAATAATCATAGGCTAATAGCCGTTAGCAAAAGTGAGAGAGTTCAGGGGAGGGGTCCAGCTCGAGCAGTGCCGCATGAGAAGGCGCCTGTAAGGGAAATGGAGGAGGAGGAGGAGGAGGATCAGGAAGAGGACAACTGCACGTGGGGAGGGAGGGAGGGAGGGGGTTCGCGAGGGGCAATAATGTCTGCTTGATTAAGCAGGAATTGTTTGGTGGACTGTCAGACAGATGGACGCCGACTATTCCAAAAGCTCCCAAAAGGTCCCCCTCTTCCCTCTGTGCTGGCCTCGGGGAGGAACACCGGGCACGAGGGCGCTCGTAAATCCACGTAAATCTGCTCGTGGCTGTGAAATAATGTTTGCGGTCTTTCTGGACCCTCTCTGGCGCTCCTCTCCGGTCAGGTCATGGGGCCGCGTGCAGAGCCGCGCGCAGAAATCGACAGCTGTATGCTAATGAGGGCTTCAGCGCGCGCCGCTGCAGCAGGTGGCGCTTGAAGAAGAGCGGAGCGCGAGGCTGCTGCTGCTGCTGCTATTCGCTCTGGAGCCGCGCGGCTGTGAGCTGCCTGTGCGCGTGCCTTCAGAGCGCCTCGGTGGGGATGAGTCTGCTGTAGACTTTTAACGTGTTTATTCATTTTATTCAGATTTTGGGGGATTTTTCCTTAATTTTTCAATGTTTCTCGACAAACACTTTTTAAAGATGAAGATTCTTGGGAGGTTGTGGAGGTTTGGCTACACTCTGGTGAGTTTAATTTAGTTTAGTCTCTCTGTCTCTCTCAGAATTGCAGTGTTGATATCTTGAATATTTTTTTTTAATAATATAAAATCATTGTAAACTATATTTGGAGTTGCCACTGGTAACCGTGTAATTATACAGCTGCAAGAGGAGTGTATAACTTGTAAATGAATGGTAACATAAATGGCATTAAGGACAGAATATCTTTAAAGATCTGTAGATCAGATATTATTGCTAGTAAACATTTCATAAATAATATCTGAGAATAATGAAAGATATAGTTCTACAGTGTTTCTTAAGCATCTGCATTCAGAATACTCTGTAGTACAGGACTAGACTTAATCCTAACCTGACTTATATCTTTCATTACTGACAGTGTCTGATATGTTGACATGTCTTATTATAATGGCTGTATACATATATATTACAGTTGTAGTAAATTTGGGTAGCGCAGTATTACTCTAAGTTGGCTTCAGCCCACATAATCAGGATATCAGTAGCTGATCAGGTGGCTGGTAATGTAAGAGTGATAGCCTGGATACTGCAGGACAGTGTTGTGGATCTGGCTGACCAAGCATCTCATCAGATGAGTGGTCAGATGAAATTCTGAAAGTCTTGTCAGATGTTTTTATGCTAACAGGTTGAGAAGGACTCACCATGCTGCATTTGGAAAGAGTCCTAGAAACTTAGAAAGCGCTAAGGGTAGATTCTCATTCTCTCTGCATCAGCAAAAAAAAAGAAAAAGAAACATGGAATATTTTCCAAAGAAACTGAAGAAAAACTAAATAATAAAAAATAAATGATACTGTCATAGACATAAAGGAAGGGATATAATATTATATATATATACATACACTAATATTATTTATATATATATATATATATATACATATATATATATTAACCAGTTGCCCACCCACCATCTACTGCTACCTGCCTCGGACTAGTTGCCCACCCTCCATTACCAACTACGTTTAATTTTTTTAATGGACTATTTAGACTATTAATCTTCTGATTGTTATGATCATTTTTATTATTAATCCTCACCATTACTTTTATTATTCCTATGATCACTACTGCTCATTAAAGGAAGAATATAATAATGTATTTTTATATATATATACTTAATAAATATTATTATTATATATATTATTATTATTATATATATTATTATTATTATTATTATTATTCCTATGATCAGTACTGCTCATCATATCTGTGATTATCAGTACACCTCTGTGGTGTTAAGGTGACTTTTTACCCCTTATTAATTGTTTATAAGTAGTTTTGACAAGGGTCCCCCTTGTGCGTCTTGGTTTCCCCCAAGGTTTCTTCCTCCAGCTTCAGGGGAGCTTTTCCTTGCCACTGTCACCTTTAGCGTGCTCACTTTGGGTTAAAAGTAGTAATGCTGTAAGTGTTGTTACTCTTTTGTTACTCTCATTACTGGAAGTTGTTAAAAGTTAATTAGATTAAATTAGATTTGATAAACAGAGTCAACATACAGGCAGTTACTACTTAGGCTAGTTGTGGGTGGTGTTAACTATTCAGTTGTTATTGTTTACAGGCTCTCTATCATTGGCCTAGATCTGTCTATTTAAGAAATATTTTAGAAGTAATGATTAAACTAGAGATATATAGTAAAGAGTATAGCAGTACTAATGGTTGTGGGTATCAGGCCCAATCTGATCCAATCAAGATTTTAATATATATTTATTATAGTCAGTTGCAGTCTTTAAATATACCAACTTCCATCACCTCACACTCATTTCTGGATTAATCTAAACCCACTTGTGTATTGATATACAAAAAATCTCAAAATCCAGCCATAGCTTCCACATCCAGATTCAGGCCAATCAGGGTTCATAATACTATTTATTAATATTATTATTATTTTCTTTTTTAATAAATGTTTTAAGAAACTTCAAATTAGGTGTTTCACAGTATGGCCAAGGCAATAAGCAAATAAAAGCTATCATTCATGTGCAGCCCACACTGAGAAATACATGGCACTGGGGTTCTCTGGGTACATGCAGGCAGATCATTTTGATAACCTTTAGTGTATATGCTTATAGCATCCTCACATCACAGTAGTGGGACTGAAATCAGACTGAACTTGGGAGCAGCATTGTGCAAACTTTCCAACTAATGTTTGTTGATCACTGGATGGCTCCTGGTGACACTTTAAAACATCTAACATCATGTTTCTGTAAAGTGCTTGTTGTGCTGACTCAGCTAAAGGTAAAGGTAAAGGTAAAGGTGCACGTATTTGTCACTGTACAGTGTGGACTGTACAGCGAAATGTGTCCTCCGCATTTAACCCATCTGGTAGTGAACACACACTCACACACACACACACACACACGTGTTAGGGGCAGTGAGTACACACACACACCCAGAGCGGTGGGCAGCCAACTCCAGCGCCCGGGGAGCAGAGAGGGTAAAGGGCCTTGCTCAAGGGCCCAACAGTGGCAGCTTGCCGAGCCCGGGAATCGAACCCACAACCCTGTTATCGATATCTCGGCGCTCTAACCGCTGAGCCACCACTGCCCAGCTGTTTGTGGTTGGTCCAATAGACTCCATACTAACAGATGGACAAAGTTATTGATTGCAGGTGCTGGTTTGTTGGAGTTCTCTGACGTTTCCTCCACTTTGTTCTTGTTGCCGAATTTCCTCACACAGACGTTTGTCTCAATTTAGAGCTGATGGGAGCAGAATGGGTCCTGGGATTCTGTGTGTGTGTGAGTGTGTGTGAATGTGTGTTATTTAGATCTGGACCGGTAGAAATTAGGTAGCAAGGATATGACTGCTGTATCCATGAGGATTATCTTTGAGTGACGGGGGGATTAGTCCTTGTCTTTTGTTTGTCTGCTAGTGGGCTTAGCAGCAACATGACTTTAGTAGGGACCTCAAAGCAGTAGTGCTTCACCCACTGGTCAGCTAACACTGACTGACACTCAACACTACTTTGTTAAGACTTGTCACAATTATTATTCTGTCACTGGCAGGACTTTTCCTATGACGACTCGAAGGTGGAGTTTAACGTAGATGCCCCGAATGGAGTCGTGATGGAGGGATATCTGTTTAAGAGAGCCAGTAATGCTTTCAAGACATGGAACAGGTAAGATCCTGAAGCACTCTCCTCTTTCAATCCCGTCTTCAGTCGTAACCAAGTAAATGCAGCTGAAATGTGGTTCTCTTGCCTTTCTGTCAGGCGATGGTTTTCAATACAGAACAGCCAGCTTGTGTATCAGAAGCGATTAAAGGTAATTAATTGATTGTTTCATACCGGCTTTTATACAACTATAAAACACAGTATGAGTCTGACTGACATTTTTAAATATCTCTTTCTAGGATGCTCTGACAGTAGTGGTAGAGGACTTGAGGCTTTGCTCAGTCAAACCTTGTGAGGACATAGAAAGGAGGTTCTGCTTTGAAGTGGTGTCCCCTACAAAGTAAGCATGGTGTCATATTTACATTATATGCATGTGTTTATATATCGTCACTGTCACACCAATTTTTTTTACTTTTATACATGTGAATCTGAATCTGAATGTGAGTCAAAAATTCATGATGAATGAACCCATAGAAATTCTCCTAAATTACTTATATAAAATGATTAAATTATTTTTTCATTGACTTACATTTTAAACAATATATATATTAAAAATATATATAAAAAAAAAAAACATCTTCTAATCTTTGTTTTCACACAAGCTGTGTCCAAAACTGTGTCCTGTTTTCTATAAAGTGCACTAATTTAGGGTTCTGCCATTTTGTAGTGGTGTCCAAAAATGTAGTGGCAATTAATTTTAGTGCACTGTAATAATCGAGCAAGGAAGATGGACGTTCTCTGAAGAAGACGGACGTTCAGTCTATTTATCCAACACACTCTGTCTGAAATCGTTCACAACCTTGCCAAATTTTGTTCCTTAAAACAGTGCCTTATATAGTGATCAGATTTTCACATGTAGGGGATAGTGAATAGGACACAGCTACAGTTGAAAAAAAACATGTAATTTGGAGACTAGTTAGAGAACACTGGCAATAATATACTATTTGTTAAAAGGTTTACAGGTAAATTACGCATATCTGTAGGGAATTTGTGAACATTGCATTGAGAATTTGATTGCATTCAACCTCCAGAGCATTAGTGAGGTCAGGTACCGGTAATGGATGATTAGTTATGGATTACAAATACTACTCCAACTCTATGGTATAATCTACATCACTCCAGAGAACACAGAAACACTACTCCACAGCCCAGGGCTTAGGGGCTTTATACCCCTCTAGCCAACTATTGGCATTGGACATGGTAAAACTATGGTCATGTGTAGCTGCTCCAGAGTGGCCTGTTTTTTGGCAGTGAATGTTTGGGGATTGTGCAGGCTGGGTGTGCAATTGAAAGCAATTATATCCAATTACTATTTATTTATTATTTAAACTGCTGTTTAAAGGAGCCACATATCTCAAGTTGTAAGTGCATAAGAGAAAAAAACTTTTTTTATGTAGATTTCTGTAACAGTATAATATGTTGAAATTCTCACACAGTGTAAAGGCATCTGATTGTAAAGGGCCAGTAATAAAAATTGTAGTTTTAATATGACATCAAAGGCATATTTATGACCCCTGTTCTTATCCTTCTTATCCAGAAGCTGCATGTTGCAGGCGGAGTCAGAGAAACTGCGTCAGGCCTGGATTCAGGCTGTGCAGGCCAGCATTGCCTCAGCGTACAGAGAGATCACAGATAACTACTACATAGAGGTCAGTCCTGCTACATACATGCCACTCACTAAAGCCCTAGAGTGCAAGATTCCACTTGTTGGTATTGGTATTGTGAAATCTGACTCTGCATAGTTTAAGTACAGAGACTTCATTGAATTCATCTAATAGACTGAAGTGGTATACAGTGGTAACTTCCTGCCTGCCTCTCCTTTCAGCGTTTGGACAGGACAGCATCTCCCTCCACCAGCAGTATAGACTCTGCCAGTGAGCCACGGGAGAGGAGCGTTAGGGGGGAGACGCTGCTGCAGAGGGCTCAGTCTCTACCCGGCAACGAGCTGTGCTGTGACTGCGGGCAGTCCGACCCACGCTGGGCCAGCATCAACTTCGGCATTCTGCTGTGCATTGAATGCTCCGGCATCCATAGGTGAAACACTGACTGCAATTTATTCAACATTTAGCAATGAATTACATTTACAGTGTCATAAAAAAGTGTTCGCCCCCTGTTTGCCCCCACACAATGTGTAGTATTTAGTTGTTAGTGTTCCCAGGAGTGAATGCCTGCCCACAATCTCTTCAAGAAAGATTCAGGAAGAATGGGATCAGTGGTAGCATAGCACAGTGGAAACCATTGCTATCTAATAAAAATGTAAATGCTGGTCTTAGGTTCGCCAAAAACACTTAAATGAGTTCTGGACAATGGGTTTTATGGACAAATGCACCTTTTTTGCACATGCGACCTGATCCAGAAGCTGCCACCTGTTAAGCATGGTGGTGGTAGTGTGAATGATTTAAGACGCCTTGCTATTATTGAAGGAACGAAATTCTGCACTTTATCAGAGAATTCTTCATGAAACATCTTTCTGATATGGTCCCTCATGCAGCAAGACAAGCAAATCTACCTTACAATGGTTGAAAAATGGACCTGAAAGTGTTAGATAATCACTAGTTCAATAACATAAATTACATTTTCAGTTTACAGTATACAGTATCCAGTATATAGTCTTTACAGTATATCACATTGACTGCTCATATTAAGCTCTAACTGAAATGAAAGGGCAGATTTACTATTGGGTCACATCCAGAGTTGACTCATGCCTCTGGCTCACAGTATGACTGCTATGACAGTTGAATGACAGCCTGCATAAGTCTAACCATGCCTGTTGACGTCACATGTGACTTGCTCTTCCCAAACAACAGCGTGGCTGTACAGCAGGAAAGCCGTTTCCTAGCATCTGACATACACACACACACACATATCCACACGTACAGTATGCACATACACGCATAATACGTCATGCAGTCTGGCTCTGGCACCTCTTCTCAAGTGCCTCATCAGCCCATCTGTAGATTAGTGGCGCCAGTCGGCTAATCAGATTAAATCGCTCCCACCTTCACACAGCCAGCCAGCCGCTGATGGCAGGAGACAAGACAGCAGACTTAAGACACAGAGAGGCGTTCAGCGTTAGGTTTAATGTTTATAGTTACAGACACAACAAAAATGCAGAGAAAGAGAAGGAGCCTTTGTCCCTGAAATGTTTAAGATAGGAATAGAGATAAGAAGATATCCACCCCTATATGACAGCACTGGTTGGCATTAATAAAATGGTCCTTTGTTCTGTGTTGTCGCAGGATCTTTGGCTGTGTTAAATGCATCACAGTGTAGATCTCGTTCACGTTAAGAAAACAGCTACTAGAAGTGTTGTCTAATGCTAGAGTGAACAGCTCTGTGCCCTCAAACAACCTGCATATGTCAGTGTCTGCTCTTCCAGTCACACCTGTTCCATCTAATCAGGTGCTTTCTCAGCCCTTCCTGAGTTTAAGTGGGTGCATTAGCGATTTTCTGCCCCCCTCCGCCCAGCAGCCATTAGCAGCCTCACTAGCTAGTTCTCAGACTACTTTATATATATATATATATAAATATAGACAACATGAGAGCAAAAATGAAGCAGCAGGCTAAAACTGTCTCTACTGTCCGTGGAGCATTGCATTGATATTTGGATTGCATCAGTGAGGTCAGGATGTTGGATGATCACCACCCCAACTCATCCCAAAAGTACTGGGTGGTGCACCATTAACCATTAACAATAAGAGAACACAGTTCCACTGCTCCACAGCTCAATGCTGGGGGCCTTTATACCCATCTAGCTCACGCCTGACATTAGGCAGCATGGTGCCAATAGGTTCATGTTTAGCAGCTCCAGAGAGTCCTATTCTATTGGCAGTGCTTCTCTACAGGGACTAGATAAGCTGTGTGTGTTGCAATGGGTGCAGCTTAAAGTAGCTGAGTGCATTCATTAAAAAGGGTGTCCACAAATATTTGGACATATAGTGTAAATCAATTGCGAATGCTTAGCGACCTTAACTCTACTCTGAATATGTGAACCCTTGCACTCAGAAACTGTTACAGTGCATCCACCAATAAGGGCAGCATGACACTTCTATGCAGTGATAGAAAACATAGTAGTACACTGAGGACTCCTATGACTACTTTGACCAACGTGGACATGCATGCTCAACTGGGAGCAGATCTTAATGTGATGCTATAACATTACCAAGCTACATTGGATTTATGGTGCTTTTACACTCATGTTCTTCTCTGTAGGAGTTTGGGTGTTCATTGCTCAAAGGTGCGCTCTCTAACTCTGGACTCTTGGGAACCAGAACTAATAAAGGTAAGATTTGAATTGCGTGAACCCATTCTTTAACGATACAGCTGTGCCAACTAAACAGTCTTCTCACCAGTCTCCTCTTCTTCCTCTGCCTCGATCTAGTTAATGTGTGAACTCGGCAACACAGTAATTAATCACATCTATGAAGGTGGCTGTGAAGAAAGAGGGCTGAAGAAACCTGGCCCCAACAGCTCAAGGTCAGTCTGGCTGTTGTTATCTCCTCATTAGATCAAACACTGAACAGCTGTCACTGCGGGAAACACTTTAATAGAAATGAGAGGATTTCTGATTTATGTTTGTTTTCCAGGCAAGAGAAGGAGGCCTGGATCAAAGCTAAATACGTGGAGAGGAAGTTTCTGAAGAAAATGTGTGGCGCTGAGGCTCTGATGGAGGGGGGCAGGAAGTCACATCACTGGCGCGTGAAGAAGTGCAGAAGAAACAACAGCTCCGTCTGTGCACCCAAAACCCGGCGGAAATACAGGCACGATGGTGGGAGCGTATCGCCAGGCAATCTCTCTGCAGGTATTGCATGGCTGTAAGATGGTCAGACAAATCTATACTTACCTTAAATGGTGGATGGATCTTATACTTAATCATATACAGAATGTCTTGAGTTTTAGTCATAAAGGTGCGCAGTCTAAATGATTAGGCATAGAATACTATGGGTTTTTGCTGCAAATCTGTACTCAGAATATCTCACACACGTTATGCACACACAGGAATCAGAGATATTTCAATATTTCTCATTTTATTGGTTGCCTGGTTAAAAATGACACATGATGGCCGGAGATTTCCTGCTGGGAGTTAACCATTTTAAAACTTGACGGAGTGGAAACTCTGGTGTGTGTGTTAGATTGAATTATGGGTGTATTTAGGAAAGGGCGGTAGCCTCAGCTATTGATTACAACACAACTGGAAGCAGTTTAACACTGTGTGATAACGGTCTATTGAAGAAACCATAAATTCTGCTCCTCTAGCTCCATGGGCCAGTGCATCTTCACATCCTGGCTTTCTCATGTTGGCTAAATCATTAATTCATACTACAGGATGAGTGAATTTTCAGTCATAAAAGTCCTAAACATATTACTGAGGGGTAAGATTTGGCTAAAAACACGTACTATATGTCCGACTTAAGGGAGGCATGATTTAAATGGAAGTTAATTGAGTATATTAACGCTAATTCTAGTTTAGCACCCCACCGTTAACTTGCTGCTCATCTCTTAAACCAGTACAAGCCAGCATAAAGAAAGAAAGATGGATGTACTGATGTTTTGGATTTGATGGCACTCACTTCTTCTTCTCTCCTCATTCTCAGCCGCTGCAGCAGCCAAGTTCCGCAGAGAGTCGTTATTCTGTCCTGATGAACTAGACTCGCTCTTCTCCTACTTCGACACAGGCTCTGGGCCTCGCAGTAAGTCATGACACTACTTTGCTCACCAGGCTGCTATTGCTAACTTTAGCTAAAAGCTAGTAAACAGCCATGTCACTTTGATACGTGTGATTGTCCATAAACTGTTTGCTGTGAGTTTGAAACGGCTGTGGTGTGAGTAACGTGTCCGTGGCTTGGCAATGATTGGCCCCACAGGTCTCAGCAGTGACAGTGGTCTAGGCGGCAGTACGGACGGCAGCACGGACATCCTGGTGTTCGGCTCAGTGGTGGACAGCGTCACAGAGGAGGGTGAGTTTTTTTTTACACTGACATTTTTTATTTATTCCAGCCTTAAATAGTGAAGGAAAGGATCTCAAGCATTCCCTCTCTCTCTCTCTCTCTTTTTATGCTACCCTGCAGAGTGTGAGGATTCAGAGGAGTCCAGTGGGGAGGTGGAGATCGAGCAGGAGGCGTCAGATCCAGAAGATTTGAGGGAGCTACATCCCGGAGCGCTGCTCTACAAGGCCTCGCGGGCCCGCAACCTGCCCGTCATGGCTGAAGCACTAGCACACGGAGCAGACGTCAACTTGGTCAGCAATGAGGACGAGAGAAAGAGCCCCTTAATACAGGCTGTGACAGGGGTGAGTCAGTCTACTCCGTAACACTGTCACTTTATAATGCAGTTTGAGCTGAAACTGTCTTTACAAGGAGAAATTCAATGTGAAATTCCCAACCTGCAACCAAGTTACAGCGTAGAAAGACTAACCTAGCATAGAAGTCTGAGACAAACAGCTGTTCAAACAGCTGTTATTTTAATGTCAGCTGAATAGCTATCTAGCTACCTACCTGAAGTGAACTGACTAAATAAGCAGCCTTACTTAAAACACTATCAGAGCTTTAGATTCTGCAGTAAGTGAAATCATAAGTGATCCTTTTTACTGTAAGATTTAAATGTTCAGGTTTCACAGCCAGACTTAACAATTAATTATTGTTATTTTGCTGAGTATTCGAGTTGCAAGACATAATCATATGATTAATTATGTAGTAATTATATATATATATATATATATATATATATATATATATATATATATTTATATATATATATATATATATATTATACTAATTATAGATAGATATATTACATTTACAGTATCAATAAGTTGGACTTTATTAATTTGTTTTTAAGGTACCATTTAATGCATGTATTTGAAGTCGTTCTTTAAGGTAGAAATACTCAGTATGTGATTTTGATTGGGGTTAAAAATGCTAAGAAACATTTTACAAGCCTATTTACCACCCTGTTATTTCACCTCGCCTGTAATGAAGGGCTTGTGGAAACAATCATAAGCTCTGCTTTTATTGGCTGGTTCACAGCACTGCGTTGGACTACACCCACATCACATAGCCTTAACTAGCCTAGCAAAGCCTAGCATAGCTTTTGACACTTTAACAGGAACAATTTGTAACTGAAACTGTATAATTTCAAGGTATTGGGAGAACCTACGACTGCTAAATGCTGCAGAGTGTCCCAATGTGTCATACAGTGCTGGTTTGCTTTCTTATATCTATCTCTTTGTTTCTCTCTCTCTGTCTGTCTCTCTCTCCTACTCTCATTCCTAGGGTTCTTTGATAGCCTGCGAGTTTTTGCTGCAGAATGGAGCCGATGTCAATCAGAGAGATGCAAGGGGACGAGGCCCTCTCCACCATGCCACGTGTCTGGGCCACACTGGGTAAGCTTTTATTGATCCTCGCCTAGCGTATTAGTTTGCAGTCTTTAAGAACACTTTTCTTGCCTGTGAATTAAAATTTGCATACTCGTTATGATGGAATAACAGACAAAATCCATTGATTGTTATTAATGTGGTAATGTTTCTCTTATCACTAATTAGCCAAGTCTGTAGTTCACAACACATAACTTTGGTGTTTTTTTACACTGTATGGGAGCTCCATGCTAGTGCGTTTTTTAGCTATGAAATGTATTTATGTTAGTCAGATATTAATTCTAATATAGAAACAAGTATTTGGTAGCTGATTATTTGGGTCTGTTAAACTGATGTCAATTATAATAGTAATGCAACTTCGAGAGTGATGAACTGAGGTGTGGGCTTACACACCACACAAGGTCTAATGGGTTAGGCCATAGAGTTGCAATAACAACTCTTTCCTTTCCTGCTCTGTCCACAGGCAAGTGTGTCTGTTCCTGAAGCGAGGGGCATCTCAGACAGAGGTGGATGAGGACGGACAGGACCCTCTGAGCGTCGCCGTGCAGGCAGCGAATGCAGACATTGTTACATTGTGAGTACCAGAATTAGCCTTATCTTTATTGACTCCTATGTTAAATTGGTGACATTTGGTGTTAAATGTTAAATCAGAAATCTGATATATGGCCATAAATATTGCAAATATGTTAATGCATGTACATGTTTATTGTACACATATAAGAATAATTTCTTAGACACATATGCTTAATATATGGATCATATGTATATTTGATTCATAGTAAATAAGTAAATATAAATGATAGTACGTGTATGTAAATACTGTATGTATAACACAGACCGTCATTGTCCAGAAAAAACTTTTGACATAACATAAATCTGGTAGTCCAAAATGACTTGGAATAAAGTCATCTGGTCGTTTTGGAGGGTTTTTTTTGAAGGTTTTTGTGTAACAGCAACAATTTTCTGTGGCCCATTTTGAATAAGTTGGCAAATATGTCATATATGTTTCAATGTGGATATATTATATAATATATTTTCTTATATTCTAACATAAAATTGCCATAAATTAGATTTCCATCTGGCAATGCATTCTTAACCCATTTCTTATCCTCTCTTTTGTTGGTTTAGGTTGCGGTTGGCTCGGATGAACGAGGAGATGCGCGAAGCGGACGGACCCCTCGGCCAGCCAGGTCAATACCCCGGCAGCAGCCCCACTGAACAGCAGTACAAGAAGTGCATTCAGGAGTTTATCTGCCTTACTATAGACGAGTGCTAAGTGGGGAGCTCCTGAGCAGGGTTAGGGCTGAGATAGGGGCCACTTCCAGTAGGGGTCAGCCTCTGTCTAAGTGTGGGAACAATAATATTGGTCTAACTTCGGTCACATTCCTGATATGTCCAGATAGTACTGTCCCAGATGACTCATTCACATCTTTGGGACAGTTTTGGTCCTCATAACTAAAATCATCATCAGTATCCGCACAGCATTTAGAAAACTTCATGAAACTGTTGTAGCTGTTATCGCTGTAGTAGCAACAGGGAGTTCAGCACGGCTGTCGCGATGTGCAAGGCCCCGCTGAATGGCTTAGAATGGATGTGGAATGATGCTAGCCAAGCTGAAATTAGGGCAGTAGTGTAATCATGTAGGGACTGCTAAATCTCATAGGAGTGAGTCACAGGTAGTTCGGTACGTACGTAAGCAGACGCATCCAGCCGGAACGACATTGTGTAGTATTATTTAGTCATCATGTACAAATACGACTGTGTGCACTTTTCCTACCGACAGTATTTTATTTGTTTGTTTTTTTAGATACATTTTGTTCATTGCGTTACTCTGCCTTGAGTGTGTTTTTCATCGTGTATGCGTGTGTGTGTTTTTGGATTTTTTTATTTATGATGTTCCGCCCGGAGGACTAGTGCAATGTTAACTGGAATACGGAAGAAAATCTGTATCCATATACGTATATTTTACATTTTTTCTCTATTCATTAGATTCATAGCTATTTCAGCTTTACTTACTGGACTCTCTTTGGCCTTGCATTAATTATCTCATTCATTAAACCCGGTTGATTGGCCAGTTTGCCCCTAGCAATCCCCATTCCTGAATCAAATTCCTCGTGCAGTTGAATTACGGGTGTTTTCAAGCCCTTTAAAGTTTAAGAAAGATGTCAGTTTGACTAAATTATTTATAGAAGCTATATAATATCTGTATGTTTTATATATATTTGTACATGTATCCCCCAGGTCCCCAAATCTCTCGTAACGTGATTTATTTTTCCAAGTTATAATGGAGCTTCCGTTAAGATCAGTTGCTTTGAACAGTCGAGTCAGTGTGTAGAGCAGCGGCCCGTTTCTGCATGCGTGCTGTTCAGATTGCAAGCTGGAGCCAAACCTGCTTCCAAGCATGATCCCTTATGCTGGCTGGCCGACCTTGTCGATTTTTTGGAAATGCATGACTTTTTGACGACATCTTAATGCCGGACACTCCCACTTTGCAGCTCAGCTGATTGATATGTTTCCATATGTCAGCATGAAATCGGTTAACCAAGTTTCACCTCTTGGATGGGGACGTGGTTGAGCGGTTGAGAGTGGTAGGCATTATGTCATGATAGCTAATTAAATGCACACTAACGGAGCAGAGTTGAGTACACTATGTGTTCAAATGTTTGTGGACACCCCTTCTAATGATGCATTCAGCTGGCTTTTTTTAAGTTACACCCATTCCTGACATACACACGCGCACACACACACCTTGTCTAGCTTGTCCAATAGAATAGGACTCTCTAGAGCAGATACAACAATGCTCCAGAATCTAGTACAGAGCCTTTTCAGGACAGTAGAGACAAGGTACTCCAACAAAAGCAGGATTAATTCTGAATAAATCAGTGTCCCAATACTTTTGTCCATATAGTGTATGTTAAAGAAAAGATAGTTGTATCAAATAAGAGCAAAGCATTGTCGCTGTCGTAATGAAACCTTGTATCTCTTTCATGCATGTTAATGTAGCACAGATAACTGGCATTCTCAAAAGGTATCAAATCAAAATCATAATAAAGGACAAGATTTTGATATGACAGCGACAATAAGCTTATTTAAGGGCGTTTTCACACCCATTAAATCAGACTCTGGTTCGTTTTCATCCTTGGTGTAATTCATTTGGGGAAGTGTAAACACAATAATTGAACAACCGCATAGAGACCCTTGAGAAGAGGTGGTCTCTGTCCCGTCCCAAATTGAACTCTGGATCGGTTCCTTAGTGGTGAGAACATGATCTGACCTTGATCTGACCCAACTGCTCTGCAAAAACAGTAAAAACAGTAGTTTAAACAGTAGTTTAACCCAGTAGTATTTCCCAGATAATCGCTACAGCTATGCAAAAATGCCATTTCTGACGTGGCTTCATGTTTAACTGCACAGAAATCTTCCTGTATTTGCTTTCTTGCTCCACCCCAGACAGATCTGACCAATACGTGCAGAAAACCAAACCAAACCAAGGGGAAAATGCCCCAGTTTACAATCTCATTAACTGATTCGGACCAGAGCAAACCAACTATAGGTGTGAAAATGGTCCTTTTTTCTGACCATATGAGGCCCATTCGGTTAAGGACTGGCCAGTGTCGTGTCTTTGGGTGTGTGTTTAACGTGGAACTGTAAAATGCTTCTGAACCGCTGTTGAAGTTCAACTGTGGATCCTTTCGCTGTTCTCTTTGCAACAGTCTGTACAGTCCGTTTTCATACTGTTCGATATTTGGAGACGTCCTTGTACTATTTCCATGACTGAAACCTTAAAAGGAACTTGTCTTTTAAAACACTGAAAAAAAGCTCAAAGAATAAAACTATGATGCTCTTGAACTCCTCAACCTGTTCTGTGCTTTGTCTTTCTTTCTACTGAGGCACTACAGTGGCTGGTGTAGGGGATTCTCTCTGCTCTCCTGGTTCTGGGGTGTAGTGCGTTCTCTGAGCGTTGGTTTGCTCCCAGTATGTTCAGTAGCTTAATGTTCAGTGGATTCTTGTCTGAAATCAGTTGTGTTTTCTTTATAGACCCCAGTTGTCCTCTGAGCCCTCGGAGAGTAAAGCAAAAGGACAGAGTGAGTGATGTTACATGCTCTTATTACTGGGGATGGATTGCTTTCTTGGTGGCGGTGTGGTTAAGGGTGCAAAAAATAGAAGGATATAAGTATATATATGCATAATTTGATGATGTGGTGAAATTACAAAAATAATCAATAGGTTGTGTGATTACTAACATAACTCATAGTGAGCGAAAGCCCAACATAAGACAGATGCATTTTTCATTAGTTTCTAAAATTCTGTTCAAATTAAAATACTCACCAACCAGGAGCAGAGCCAGACATTTCAAGTGCATGTCGGGTGATGAGCTTCTCCTAAGTTAAACCCATTTATGCAGTTAAATATAAAAAAAGGTTTTATGCAAAATAACATACGTTGATTGTAGAAGTTGTTGAAAATGATGTCATTTAAAATTAATGTACAAACTGCACATATGATGATATTTTAGCATTGTGAAACTGTCCGGCCTAGCTGGAGCTAGCGCTTATGACACAACCCGGCCTGTTCGTGTTGCATTGATGATTTCGATGTGTCCGACTTCAGCGTCAGACTTCAGAGGATGTTCATGTTAATTTTTCTAATAAAACTGACACCGCTTGAATACAGCGTTAGCCCTAATGTCCAGACTTACCCAAAACAACACCTTTCTGCTGTTCACCGGCCGATGCTGCTGCTGCTTCTGAAGCTGAATCACTTTCTATGGCTGCGGTCGACACCTTTTTAAAAAAACTTCCATCCAATTCCTTTCAATATCCATCCATCAGTCAGATGTTTTAAATCAGCGATCGGCTCAATTAAGCAGCTCATTTTGTTTAAGGGCGGGGTATCAGAATATTATGACCACCTCCAGGACGTCACAGATGCTATGTGACAGGGTTTGCTGCACGTATAAATAAGCAAGCACACCAGTCAGTTGTAGCAGAGCACTAAACAATAGTCATAGGTATAGGACGTTATTTGACTGATCTCCAAAAGGGCATGAGAATAGGGTTCCTGAGCGAAGGGTAGTGGCATTTTAGAAAATGCTAACTTCATGGCATGTTCTAGAGCCGCCGTAGTGAAGGTATAGTGAGAATGGACTGAGTTCATGCCAACAGCATAATAGTGGTGCCATAGATAGAGGGGAACAACGACTCCTGCAAGTGATTACAGAGCGAACCGTGCACCCTTGCTCTGCACAGTTTACAGTGAAGTCAATGTAAAAAAGCTTTTCATCTTCCTCGGACTATCGAGTCATTTAAGTAATTTTGGAGCATTTCTATTGGTCCATTCATCATGAAATTGTGACACAATGTAAAGAACAACTGCCAGGTCCACATTAGATAGACAGATACTTTACTGATCCCGAAGACAATTTACCAGCTAGTAGCAAGTGCACAATACAGCACATTAATACAATAAAATAATTACAATAATAACAAGAAATAGAATAAATAACAAAAATATGCACTTAAAACCAACCGGAGATGAAAGGCAGTGCATTTATAAAGAATAAGGAATGAAGCAGACAGATGAGAAAACTGAATAAATATGTGCAAATATTGGTTTTACAGTAAAGTGTCAGTAGTGTCCAGGAGTTCAGATGTACAGTAAAGCATAAATAGTGCAGATTAAACCTATGATTATGTCAGAAAGTCAAAAATGTGTTGTTTTGTGTAGTATTTTTAACAGATCCAGGTATTTTACATATCCAGGTGTTCATGGACCTGCTCCTGACCTAGCCTAATTTTGCCTCCTAAAACTCAGCAGCTTTCTATGAAGCTAAAGCTTTTCGCAACAATCATGGGATCTAAAAACCAATTACTTTTGTAATTATTACACAGTTGCATGCAAATCTGCTGTCACAGCTGTCTCTGATCTCAAAAGAAGTACATGGTCTAACTGTTTTGTTTTTTAACTAACTAAAGATGTATGCAACCATGTGTCACCCAGCCTCTTCTGGATTTCATCAGGGCAAAAATGAATCTCTAACGAACTTATCTTCTAACTCTGCGTCCTGTTTTAGACAGCGACACGTTCAGTGACATCATTTGGGAGTTTCCGGACATGGCTCCAGACCAGCCCGAAAATGTGAGAGGCAGAAGCACTCCCATGCATCACGGTTACCTCTCCAGCAGGCCTAAAGCAGCCTAAAGAAGACAATGATCTAAATAGGCCTAAAGAAGAGGAAAAAGCCATAATGAGGGTTCACGTAGCTACTTTGAGGTGTTTAGGTGTCTAAGGACACACAGCTTATATAATCTCCAGTAGAACAGGCCCCTCGGAAGCAGTCGCGTATGAGCCTAAGGTCACACAGTGCTAAGGTTTGGCTAGAGGGGTATAAGGCCCCCAGCTTTGGGCTGTGGAGCAGTGGAACTGTATTCACTGGAGTGAAGGTACTATTGGGATGATCAGTTCTGGATAAACATTTACTTGTAACATGTATTTGAATATTGTACATTGAAAGGGATGCAGCCCATTAATTAGCAAATGAACATGATTGTGACTTTTATGGAGCTTAGGATACCCTGGGAAGGATGTTTGCTCCCATTTTGCCATGAATAAGGTGGGAAAAAGTTGGGACTTGTAATAAGCAATAGCATGTAAGCTAGAGGTTATGTTTACATCCATCAACTATGACAAAGTGCACGCTCACAGATCCTTGGGTTGGGTTTTTTAATGTATGAAATGTTCTATATATATAGTTTGCACATTCTGGTCATATTTCAAATGATTATTATTTGGTTTTGCAGGTTTTTGTTCAATATGATAAGAAAATAAACAATTTTGACAGCATTTGTGTAGACCTCTTGTTTTTGTGAAGCTTGTGCGTAGAGATAGTGCCACCTGGTGGTCACAGGTATAGCTGCAGCACTGTTTAACGTCTATATGTTGTACTGGTGTGTTATTTAAAGATAATATGGACATTTATACTCCCCACATGTCATGCTTAACCGTCCAGAATCAGTACACAGCCAGTCCATTTTCCATAGTATAATTCTGGCAGTTGTTCCATGATAATATAATGAATTAAAACTCCATGACAAATGGACCAATAGAAATGCTCTAAAATGACCTGGAATAAAATATTTTACATTGACGTCCATTAAAAGTTTAAGTTTCCTTCTCCTGTGAGGTTACTATTTTTGAAGATAGGAGGATGACAGCAGGTAAGATATCTAGACGGGGGTTAAATGTACAGCTCGTTTTGGGTTCAATGTTTTGTATGGAAAATACATTGAAATCCATAGCAACTGTTCGTCTGTATAAAAACATGAGCGTACAAACTTTGTGCATAAACATGAAACGTAATACGTTAGACTGATGCGTTTATGTGTTCTGGGGGAGCTTAGGTAACGTAGATTTCTCCACGTCAGAAGCACTTTCTGTTGGTGGTGAAGCGTGTATTGACACGTTTATCAACACGATACAGCACAAAGAGACGAAAAGAGCATTTACCGTTAAGTGCGTTTCAGGTTTGTCCTTGTTTTGCGTAAAAACGCACCAGATGCGCAAAAACGCACGAAATGCGTAAAGACGCACAAAATGCGTAAAAACGCACCAGATGCGCAAAAACGCACGAAATGCGTAAAGACGCACGAAATGCGTAAAGACGCACCAGATGCCTAAAAACGCACCAGATGCACAAAAACGCACAAAATGCGTAAAGACGCACCAGATGCCTAAAAATGCACCAGATGCGCAAAAACGCACCAGATGCGCAAAAACGCACCAGATGCACAAAAACGCACGAAATGCGTAAAAACGCACCAGATGCGCAAAAACGCACGAAATGCGTAAAGACGCACAAAATGCGTAAAAACGCACCAGATGCGCAAAAACGCACGAAATGCGTAAAAACGCACCAGATGCGCAAAAACGCACCAGATGCGTAAAGACGCACGAAATGCGTAAAGACGCACCAGATGCCTAAAAATGCACCAGATGCGCAAAAACGCACCAGATGCGCAAAAACGCACGAAATGCGTAAAGACGCACCAGATGCGCAAAAACGCACGAAATGCGTAAAGACGCACGAAATGCGTAAAGACGCACGAAATGCGTAAAGACGCACCAGATGCCTAAAAACGCACCAGATGCGCAAAAACGCACGAAATGCGTAAAGACGCACCAGATGCCTAAAAACGCACGAAATGCGTAAAGACGCACCAGATGCACAAAAATGCACAAAATGCGTAAAGACGCACCAGATGCCTAAAAATGCACCAGATCCGCAAAAACGCACCAGATGCGCAAAAACGCACGAAATGCGTAAAGACGCACCAGATGCGCAAAAACGCACGAAATGCGTAAAGACGCACGAAATGCGTAAAGACGCACCAGATGCCTAAAAACGCACCAGATGCGCAAAAACGCACGAAATGCGTAAAGACGCACCAGATGCCTAAAAACGCACGAAATGCGTAAAGACGCACGAAATGCGTAAAGACGCACCAGATGCCTAAAAACGCACCAGGTGCGCAATAACACACTAAATGCGCAAAAACGCACAAAATGCGCAAAGACGCACGAAATGCGCAAAAATGCGCCAGGTGCATAAAAAACAAAACACGCAACAACATCGCAGTTGTAGATTTTTTTTAGTTAAGAAACTTAGAATAAAGCATGGTGTGCTGGCTGCTTTTAATATAGTTCTCTAAATAAAAATTCTTTTGGGAACTGGGTTCTACAGCATTGCATAAAGAACTATTTTTTTCAGACCTCCTGAGTGTGAGTGTAAACATGGTGAAAAGGTTCTTTACCAATTTAAAGTTTCTTCTAACGTTATTATTATTCATACGTCCCTGGGAAATAAATAAGGATGCCAAAAAGGGTTGTTCTACACTGTGCTGCAGATGGTGTGCCGGTTCCTTCCAGATGTGCTGGAGGGTGTGCCGACAGCTTTAAAATGTGCCAGATGGTGTTGCAGCAGCTTTAAGATGTGCCGGATGCTTCAGGATGTGCCAAATGGTGTGCCGACTGCTTTAAGATATGCTGGAGAACATGCAGGATGGTGTGCCAGATGCTTTATGATGGTGCCGACTGTTTTAGGATGTGCCAGATGCTGTGCCGGCTGCTTTAGGACGTTCTACATGGTATGTTGGCTGCTTTAAAATGTGCCGGATGGAGCGCCAGCTGCTTTCAGGTGTGCCAGTTAGTATATGAGCTGCTTTAGGACATTCTGGACGGTGTGCCAGCAGCTTTATGATGTGCTGGATGCTGTACTGACAGAGTTAGGATGTGCTGGATGGTGTGGAGGCAGCTTTAGGATATGCCAGATGGTGCGCCAGATAGTGTGCCAGATGCTTTCAGATGTGCCGGTTGGTGTGCCGGTTGCTTTCAGATGTGCTGGATTTCATGCCAGATGGTGTGGCAGCGGCTTTAAGATGTGCTGGAGAATGTGCCAGATGGTGTGCCAGCAGCTTTAAGATGTGCAGGATGGTGTGCCAGATAGTGTGCCGGCAGCTTTAAGATGTGCCAGATCTTTTGCAAGATGCTTTAAGACGTGCCAGATGGTGTGACAGACAGTGTGCCGGATGCTTTAAGATGTGCCAGTAAGTGTGTCTGCTGCTTTAGGCCGTTCTACATGGTGTGCTGGCTGCTTTTAAGATGTGCCGGATGGAGTGCCAGCTGCTTTCGGGTGTGCCAGTTAGTACGTCGGCTGCTTTAGGACCTTCTGGGTGGTGGGCTGACAGTTAAGATATTCCACATATGCTGGTTTAAGGTCGGACATTGTCCTGTAGCCGGGACTTGTGCCAGCCAACGTGCCTGCCAGTACACGGAAGGTCTGTCCGGCCGGTATGCTAACAAACAATACAACAAGTGCCTGGAGAAGTGCCGGCCAGCACCCGGCAGAAAGGCTCTAAGCCCCTCTCACCAACAGAGTCGTTTTCCTGGCGTTTCAACGCCCTGCATCCTGAACTGCTGCCAGCTGCCGGCAGCGCCTGTGATGCAGACAGGAGCTGGTTCAGCTAACCTGATCATCCAGCCGGCACACCTGCCACCACACCTGCCACCACACAAAAGCGTCGACTCGGTCTGTTTTGAGAGGTTAGTCTCTGACCCGTTTGGGGGTTGTATTCATCATAATCCGAGTCTTGTGGAGATTTTATAGACTGGAGTGATGCTAGCCTGGTTAGCGTCTAGCTAACAGCGCTTTGGCTAGTGCTAGCTAGCTAGATAGCCAAGCTGGAAAGTGAACATCGCCTAGTTTTCGGGTTCAGGGCTTGACTGTGTTTAGTTTCACACGATCTTATCAGCTGTTAGAGACCCTAGTGCTAATGGTTTAGTACCCACACGCCTTCTTACAGGTACTTCCCCGTGTAGGTTAGCTAGCTAGCACCACCGACCTGAAACCAGCCAGTGGCATGCAGTCAGCTTCATCAACGTCCAGCTGTGTTTTTGCTGATTTACTGATTTACTGTAACATTAGTTATTAGTTATCTTGGTTAAACTGCTTGGCTAAGTCATCCCAGACTTGTATTTAACCTGTAGTTGATAAATGAGGTGATTTATAGACTTACAGAAATATTAGACTACATTTTAAAGACTTAATGAATCAGCAGTGTTGTTGATACTGTTCTCATAGGTCTTTAAAATGTGCCCTCCTTGGGGTAATCTTCCTAAAATCTCCTCTTACATCACTCTATTCAGCAACCGTCAACACCAGCTACCACCCTTCTTCCTTACCACCCTTCTTCGCCCATTGTCACAGTCGTCAGAATATGGTGAAGGTAAAAAAAGTGCACGTATTTGTCACTGTACAGCGAAATGTGTCCTCCGCATTTAACCCATCTGATAGTGAACACACACTCACACACACACACATGTGTTAGGGGCAGTGAGTACACACACACACACACCCACACACCCAGAGCGGTGGGCAGCCAACTCCAGCGCCCGGGGAGCAGAGAGGGTAAAGGGCCTTGCTCAAGGACCCAACAGTGGCAGCTTGCCGAGCCCGGGAATCGAACCCACAACCCTGTTATCGATATCCCGGCGCTCTAACCGCTGAGCCACCACTGCCCCCTATGAGGATCACCCCTGGTTTGGAATCAACTCGGCCCGGGACGTCCCAGATGCCACCTGACAGGGTTTACTGCACATACAGTGGCAAGAAAAAGGATGGAGGAGGTACCCTTTGGAATTGTGTTTTTTTTTTTTTTTTTTTTGCACTAATTTGTCATAAAATGTGATCCAATCCTCATCCAAGTCAAACGTAATGACATTCAAAGTGGTAGTGGAAAAAGTAAGTGAACCCTTAATTAATTACTGGTTGACCCTCCTTGGCAGCAATAACCTCAACCAGGCTCTACATTTTTGGCGAGGCATGACTCACATACGTGTTTCCTTCCTGTGCGGAGCAAACTCAGAAAGTTTGAGTGGTTTTATTAGTTAAAGTAGCTCTAGTCCACACCTCCAAACTTACTTTCTTAAGATGACTCCTATTAGCAATTTTGAGCTTATTAACTCAAGGGTTCGTGTACTTTATCCACTAGCACTATGAGATTTTTATATGGTTGTTCTCAATGAAGACATGAGTGATCATATTTTTTTGCGTTATTATTTTAGGCACATTATATTTGTCAATACGCTTGACTTGGATGACTTGGGATCAGATCACATTTCATGACAAATTAATGCAGAAAACCATCAAATACCAGAGGGTGCACATACTTTGTCTTGTCACTGTGTTAATAGGCGAGCACACCAGTCAGTTGTAGCAGAGTGCAAAGTAATCAGCGCAGCCAAAAAATGCTAACTTGACTCGTCTGATGTCCAAAAGGGCATGATAATAGGGTACCCAGGCGAAGGGTGGTTGCATCTTGGAAACAGCCAGCTAGCTTCCTGGGATGCTCTAGAGCCATAGTGAAGGTGTACCGAGAATGGATATAAAATGGAGAAAAGTTTGGTCTGTTTGGCGAGATCAAATATGTTCTTTTTCCCCACCCAGATGAACAACAACAGGAATAAGAGGGCACCAACAACAGCAACACAGCGATTAAAACAGGATTACCTCCGAATAAAGAAAGACCCTGTGCCTTACATCTGTGCTGAACCTCTTCCCTCAAATATACTAGAATGGTACTACCTCATATTTCCTCTCATCCACCACATCCGCAAATCCAATGGCTGTATTTTGTAACTCTCTTCAAACACATTTCAGATTTTTTTAAATTAGCTTTAACCTTGGAAATTTTGCAACAAGATTGATAATTTCAGTCATATGGTTTATATTTTAAAATGAAGTATGGAATTACTACCTTTCTCCATTTTGAAGTTTCTCATTATGCCACAATTCCTGATCTAGGCACTATGTTGTTCGGGGACCAGAGAAAACCCCATATGAAGGTAGTGCAGTTTTTTAATTTCAGTGATACTGCTGTTCGCTTGAGGCTTCTTGATCATTCAGGCTCTTGCATTTAGGTCATTTATGATCCTTGCTTGTCATATTACCAGGAATATCAGAAGCTTAATTTGAGCTCTTTTTTTTATTTATTTATTTGTTTTCCTTTACTTTTAGGGGGTTACTACCATGGAAAAGTGGTATTCCCACGTGAATTTCCATTCAAACCACCTAGTATTTACATGATAACCCCGAATGGGAGATTCAAGTGCAACACAAGGTATGGTTTTGAAACGCATATCAGGCTACAAAAACGTTTTGATTAAGGTTACGATTTTTCTAACTCCTTATTTTACTGAGCAGGTTATGCCTTTCCATTACGGACTTTCATCCAGACACGTGGAACCCTGCATGGTCCGTCTCCACCATCCTCACAGGGCTGCTGAGTTTCATGGTGGAGAAAGGGCCAACGCTGGGAAGCATTGAGACCTCTGATTGCACTGTAAGTACAGGGTGTCAGAATAGAGTGGGGCAGTATGACAATATTTTATCGTATTGTGATAAATTTTGTTATCATGATGGCAATATGCTTTTCTAAGCATATGAAGGAGACTGTCAGTGCTTAATAAACACTGATCAGCTGCAGGTTTCATTACTAACAGTGTGATTAGACTGATTTAACTAGATGACGTGGAGCAGATGTTGAATAAAAATGACTATTTAGTACGGGAGAGGATCTGAATAGTAGTTTATAAAATTCTTCTGTATCACAAAAAAAAATATTATGATATAGTATGTTTACCACATCGCCCACCCCTAGGGTTGGATCTTTCACTGTTTCAGATTTGTATTATCCAATCACACACATGGTACATATGACCAGAAACTGGCATGTTGACGGCGTATAAATACAAACCTCACCTTGCTTTTGATGATATTGGTGCTGCTTTCAGAAGCTAAAAATGGAGATGCCTTCACATATCTTACAACAGCTTTAAACACTGGAAGTATCCACGTGTTTTACAGTTTATTCTTTACTAAAATGCTGTTTGTCTCAACTCTTCCTCAGAAAAGACAGCTGTCTGCACAGAGCCTGGCTTTCAACTTAAAGGACAAGGTTTTCTGTGAGCTGTTTCCAGATGTTGTTGACGTGAGTCTTGATGTGCAACCTTTCACTTAAGACTTTAGGAGTTTTATTCATAGTATGTAATTTCATAGGTGCTCTGTCCTGGTCCTGGTAATCCGCAAACCATCCTCGGCAGGTTGGATGGGTGTCCTGATCAAGGTTTTTTTACCCCTTGAATCGACAATGAGTCTCTTAATGCTGACTATCAACTAATGCCATTCGATCTTTTTATAATGTTTCTATACATAATACAGCCCAACACCTTAGGTAAGATGTGCTAATACTGAACAGTAAACAGCAATGAAATCACTATTTTTAGTACCTGTTTCTAAAATCAGACTAAATTCTAATCTGATTTTCTTTTTTTTTGGAAAAACTTTTTAAATGACTGTTTCAAACTCTGTAGTGTTTAATATCTTAAGCCCAGAATAGAACAGAGCATTTCCACCATAGTTTTTAATTCAGGAGTAAGGATGGCACGTTAGATCTTCCCAAATGAAGACAATGGAGTAAAGTATCTTAGTTGTTGCACAACAACAACCAATCTGCAGAAAATAGACCAACATTTTCTGAAAGAGTGAAGAGTTCAGATCCTCCTTTTCTGACAGATTAACCAACTCACTCTTTACCTGTTGTTGCTGCATCACGTTTGCAGCAAGGCTCTGAGCTAAAGTATTCCCTTATCCCCAAACCTTTCACCACTCCACCTTAAATAATGCAGCAGTTCTGCTCTGCTGTTAAAATGTGCACACTGTAACTGCAGCACTATTTAAGGTGGAATGGAGAGTTAGCATTAGAACCAACTTTAGCCTTAGTTTCGGCTGCTAACTGTTAACGTCGCCGCTCTTATCAGTTCAAATAAAGCTCTGTTTTTTCTTGTTTACTGATAAAATGTCACAGATGAACTCTGCCCTAAGGTAGCTTTCAAACTCCCAATGATGGGGACAATGCTTAGACGCTCTAAATTCTTTCATTAATGTCCTTACTTATAGTCAAGGAGCCTGTCTTTGCTTGTGCAACTGTGCCTACCAGAATTTGAATTTGTCCTTTACAGGAGATCAAGCAAAAGCAGATGACACAAGTGGAGCTCAGTTCACGACCACAAGCTCTTCCACTGCCAGATGTGGTTCCAGATGCAGACCAGGGCCACTACGGGCTGGCAGCAATGAATGGACATGTGCCTTTGGATGTGGCAGCTCCTCCTCAGCCAGTTGCCCCCCAGCAGGCAAACCGCAACCATGGCCTCCTTGGCGGAGCGCTTGCAAACATGTTTGTAATAGTTGGCTTTGCTGCGTTTGCTTACACCGTAAAGTATGTACTTCGGAGCATAGCCCAGGAATGAGGCAGGGCTTACCCCGGACTGAGTATCACGAGTATCAGGTCACAAAAATGAGCTCCCAACCCTACCAGGAAAAAAACTGACGAAAAGGACAAACCTGTTCCACCTTTCTAGGAAGCTGAGGAAGATCAGGGTAAACATTCAACAGAAGATCAACAGCAGGTTTTGGTTTGAGGTTGTTTATCATCTCAGGACTACTTCAGCACATAGCCACTAATTAAAAAAAAATCTTCAGTCAACTTCTAAAACAATGGAAGAATATTTTGTAATTGCTACCATTTCAATTCAGAATTGATTTATTTATTTTCACCTTTCCAACATTTATGGGGTTTTGTGTATCCATTTTTACCATTTGCTTTCCACTGATTCCTCAAGCTGATGATCACACAAATATACACTTGTAAATTTGTACATTTAGATTTAGTAGTTGCTTTAACTTGCCATTACAGAGCCCTTCTTTTAAGGTCTTTTTGTGGAGCATATACTAATAACATTTTTCAAAATCTGATATTTACATAGTTTTATTTTTTTTTCCTAATTTCCTGTTTTAATAAAGAGTGGTCTCATGATTATTATCGAGTGTACTATTTCCACCAATACTTTTTTTTTATACTTAAAATATTTTGCTTATATTAAAATATGAAAGCTGTTGAAGCTTTGGAATATACTGTTGACTCCCTAAACTTCAGTCTGTTGTTGAATTCATATTTGTGGCACATTGCATTTACTTATTCGCCTATTCAGCCTTCAGCAATTCAGCAGACTAGCTCCACCCACTGATGTTATAAGGCGTGTTCCAGCCTGGAGCGCAGTCAATCAGGACAGAGTCCATTTGCATAAACATACATGCATATTCATGCCAGACCGTTGAAGGTGTCTGAATGTTATTCCTAGAGAGAAAGAGTTAGGACTGTGTTTGGCACATAAGGATGCTAGCTAAAAGTGGTCGGTGTGGTGCGATGATTAAGAGCACTACCTGCCAGTGAGCTACCACACCACGTGGGAGGCTGGGGTTCGATTCCCTGTCTGGGTGACTGTGCTGGGCTACACCAATAAGAGTCCCTGGGCAAGACTCCTAACACTGCATTGGCCTGCCTGTGTAATACCAGCAACTCTGGATAAGAACCAGCTTAAAACTGTAAATATAAATAAGCAAATGAGCACTTCAAATTAGCTATATTCACAATTTATGCTATTTGTGTAGGAGAATGTCATGAAATCATCCAACTTGCTTATTTTTATTTTAAAAATGCACTAATTTTGCCTAATGAGATTAACTAGCTTGTAAAAACAATGTTGTAAAGTCCTTCTCACTGGCTGAATAATATCTTATCATGTGCTACTGCAGATTTTTAGCAGTTTAATATCTTTTATTTTCATAAACTTTAAAAATCCCAAGCACTGAAGCTTGCATAGTCTCCCCTCAGAGATTACCAGTGACCAGTGTAATCTCCAAGCAGCTTATCTGACTTCTATTGATAGCTCCGTTCTGCTGTCCTAGTCCTTTTCTGAGAACATGCAGAGACAGTAATGTGCTCATTTCATCACTTTTATAAGCTTTAACTTCATTTATTATTCAATCTGTTCTACTGTAGAGAGGAGGGCCATGCTCGACGGTCGTGTTTTTCCACTTTGGACGTCACACGGCCTTAGTTACCGTAACCAAGTGACAAATGTACCGAATCACTGCTTATTTGCTCAGCCTCGCTTCCAGCTCTGGCTCTTTAGTCACGACACACACGCAGAGCGATGTTTTCTCAGAGAGAGAGAGAGAGACGGGTAAACATCCTCATTCAGTGAACAACGCTCGCCGGTGTTTTCCAATCCCAGGCCTTGCGTAACATTCCTCACAGTTCACGTTACAGGCAAGTGATGGGGAGTTCGAATCAGCTTAGCGAGCCGACTCCCTCGGGCTGTTCGTTTCGGTGTATCGAACGGCTGATTCAACAACTCATTTGACTTTTTTTTAATCAGTGCTGTGGACTTTTTTAATCGACCTAATTTATAACTCAGTACAAAAACAGCACAAAAACAACAGAAATAATAAACTAGAGACTGTTTAAATGATGGATTACTGAACAGTTAGCCTCCAAAGCATTAAGGTAGATATGGTGCATGGTGCACTTTATGGCAATGCTCTTTGCACAATATCACAACAATATTTACAGTTTACTAAACTACCTGTTTATGTCTACATCTTAGACATATGTCTAGTTTAACCATGTGTATAGGATTTACATCTGTGTATATATATTTGTATTTTTTTTTTTTTTTGCTTATATTTCTATATTTTCATTTTTTATATTTTATTTTTTAACTTAAATGTAACTTTACATTCTATTTTTATTTTTTTATTTTATTTTTCTTTTGCACTTTTGCACTTTACTTCATTAAGTTAAGGTGTAGTTAAGTTTAAATGTAGATCTTTATTGTATAGCTTGATGTGGGCAGACTGTCATAAAAGCATTTCACTGCAAGTTATATATATATATATACTGTGTATGACTATGTATGTGACAAATAAAATTTGATTTGATTTGATTTGATTTGATTTAACTTATCAGCAGTTTGCAGGGTTTTTTTATTTATTTATTTATGTCTTGTGTGTTAGTGGAGGATTAGCAAAGTAGGATTTTATTGTATGCCTGTCTGCTGTGCATATGACAATAAAACTCTTGAATCTTGAATCTTAAATAATATTTAGAGACATACACTGTTCGCTCAGTTTAATAAATCGTTCTTTCGGTTATTAAACAATTTATTTTCTCAATGTAACAATTAGTTCTTATAATTTAAAAATATCCCTCAATTTATTCATTTGTCCCCTGTATTTCATAATTTGTTCCCTCCATTTAATCAATTGTTGCCTCTATTTATTTTTTTCTCAGTTCATTCCCTCAGTTTAATAAATCGTTGACTCTATTTAATAAATCGTTCCCTAAGTTTAATAAATCACTCCCTCAATTAAATTAAAAAGTTCACGCCATGTAATAAATCATTCCCTCCATTTAATCAATTGTTGCCTCTATTTTTTTTTCATTTCCTCAGTTTAATAAATCATTCTTTCGGTTATTAAACAATTTATTTTCTCAATTTAACAATTAAAAAATATCCCTCAATTTATTAATTTGTCCCCTGTATTTCATAATTTGTTCCCTCCATTTAATCAACTGTTGCCTCTATTTCATTTTTTTTCTCAGTTCATTCCCTCAGTTTAATAAATCGTTGACTCTATTTAATAAATTGTTCCCTCAGTTTAATAAAACCATTCTCTCAGTTTAACATATTGTTTCCTCAATTTAATAAATCGTTCCCTAAGTTTAATAAATCACTCCCTCAATTAAATTAAAAAGGTTCACGCCATTTAATAAATCGTTCCCTCCATTTAATCAATTGTTGCTTCTATTTTTTTTTCTCAGTTCATTCCCTCAGTTTAATAAATCGTTCTTTCGGTTATTAAACATTTTATTTTCTCAATTTAACAGTTAGTTCTTATAATTAAAAAATATCCCTCAATTTATTCATTTGTCCCCTGTATTTCATAATTTGTTCCCTCCATTTAATCAACTGTTGCCTCTATTTCATTTTTTTTTCAGTTCATTCCCTCAGTTTAATAAATCGTTCCCTCAGTTTAATAAAACCATTCTCTCAGTTTAACATATTGTTTCCTCAATTCAATAAATCGTTCCCTACGTTTAATAAAACGTTCACTCCATTTAATTAACCGTTCTCTTAATTAATAATAAATAATTCCCTTAATTTAGTAAATCGTTCCTTCAGTCTACAGATGACACTTTAGCTAAACTAGGGAACAATTAATTATTTTTTTATTAACGATTATTAAACTGAGGAAAACCCTGTGCATATTTCACAAACAGCTCAAACATTGAATCGAACATGTGAATCGGTTCGGCCGATTGCTCGGAAAGAGCCGGTTAAAAAAAAAGAAGCGATTCACTCACGAGTCGGGACAGGAAGCCTGACTCGAGCAGCTGATAATCGGACTCGGGATGTTCCGGTGAGAGGAGCTCGTCTCTTTTAGGTGATTTTGTTACGAATTCTTTGCTTTTTACAACTACGAAGTCGAAGATTTACATAACAGGATGTCAAATAACCACCGGAGGCTCACGAGTGTGTGTTTTAATGCTGATTCGGTTTGTTTTCGCCCCGTTTTCTAGGCTGCTGCTGTGGGTCGGCTAACTGCGAGCTAACAATGAAGGCCTAAGCCGAAAGCTCCGGGATTTAAACCTCCACGAGCTGGCTCACGAAACGAGGACAAACGCGCTCAGGTATGCTGCGGACACGGATACACCCTGTGTGAATTTGCCTGTTTCGTGTCATAGTGTCTTATTTGTGAGGCCGAGAGTAATTTGAGCGGCTTTCTGGTGCTGCAGAGTGGTGCTATTCGAGCTAGCAGCCATGCTAACCAGCCCGCTGTGTGATGGATGTTGGGGCTCGAGCCATGGCGGAGTCGCGCTGCAGTAGCTGCATGTGTGTGGATTTCAGTAACTAGCTGTGCGTGTTTATCTGAGCTCATGTGAGTTATGAGAGGTTTCTGTAGGGTTACTGGTCGAGGATGAGGATATATATAGCGCAGCTCTTTAGAAAAGGGTGGAGTCATTTTGTAGATACTGTAAACACTAAGCTGAGGGTAAAGTTAGACCACCAGAAAGCCTCCTCAGGGTCCTGGGAAGGGGTCTGGAGGTGTTGTAGGATTTATTATATAGTATTTTATTATATATAAAATGATCTTTAGATTATAGAGCATTGTTTTTATGGTGCATGCAAAATTCAGTGTGTAGAAGACTACATAGAAATATTATTGTAGAACTTACAGTATAAATATAGATAGAATTGAACGATATGAACACATAACAGAAATACTACGTTCTTATAGTACCACAAATAAAGAGAAATAACAGAAGTGCTCTGTAAATGGTCTTTATTTGTGGTACTATAAGAATGTAGTATTTCTGTTATGTGTTCATATCGTTCAATTCTATCTATATTTATACTGTAAGTTCTACGATAATATTTCTATGTGAATAGTCTCATCTATACCTCGAGATCCAAGCCTATGGCGTGTAGCTTATTTGGCCATACAGCTGTTAGTGCTGCTTGCTGCTTCCACCGCTCTGTATATATAAGCAAACATCTGATTGCTCCCTCCCTTCATATTATTCCCAGGCATGGCCTCCCAGCTGCAAGTCTTCTCCCCTCCGTCCGTGTCTTCCAGTGCCTTCTGCCGGGTGAAAAAGATGAAGGTGGAGAGCTGCGCTTGGGACGCCTCTGGTGAGGCCTACGGCTCAGTGGGCCAAGCTTATGGCTTCAACCCTGCCCCAGCGCTCCCGTTCAGCGCCTCCGGCCTGGTCTTCCCACCGGCCTCCCGATGCCAGGTGGTGGTCCGTGCCGCAGACAGTACGGGGGGTGCGCCGCAGGGCTCCAGCCGCCGGCCCACAGAGACGCATGTGTCTCGCAGCCAGAGGTACGGAGTGAAGAGAAAGAACGAGGAGGTGGATCGGTCTGGAGGCGGGAACAGTGGCAGTGGGAGCGTACAGATCCTGGAGGAACTGTCCGCCCCAGCCTACTCAGCTCGAGCTGCCGGGGGCAACACCACCCAGTCCATTCCCCACTCGGCTCCCACCACCAAGAGCAGCAGCTCCAACTGTGAAGGGGACTACCAGCTCGTCCAGCATGAGATCCTCTGCTCTGTCTCCAGCAGTTATGAGGTGCTGGAGTTCCTCGGCCGTGGCACCTTCGGGCAAGTGGCCAAGTGCTGGAAAAGGGGCACCAATGAAATCGTGGCCATCAAAATACTGAAGAATCACCCTTCATATGCACGCCAAGGCCAGATAGAGGTTAGTTATTATTGCCCAGTCGCAGTACGTGTGGTACTCGTGGTTCTCTACATGCCCAACTTGGCTCATCTGCTAATTAACAAGATCCACATGACTTTAAAATTGGTCCAGAAGAGCAGAGGAATCCTAATCGTGTCTATTGATTGGGTACTTATCCAGGATTAGGAGGTGTTCTTTTCTAGAGATTAATTAGAGATGAATAAATTCTAGAAATAATCTGTTGACTATTTTATTAATATTAATCCATTGGCAGCTCACGTTTCATCTCACGTTGTAGCGCTGCCATTCAAAGATGTGTATGCACCAATAATGTTTTATGGTCCAATAAAACAGTATGAGCCTAAAGCCCTTCCTGTAGTGTATCAGAGTCCATCTAGAGCATTACAAAGTACTTTTGTTTTTCAAGTGTGGACATATGTATTGTGTAGTATTTACTATGGATAACTAAATGTTTTGGCTAGAAAACACTTCAATACCCATCAATAGGTGCTTGTTACTTCAACAGTAAGTTCAAAGCTAGATGCATCTTCTGATCTAGGTAGTTAGATAGTTTGGAGAGTATGTTGCCCACAGTTTCATCTGTCCCTCTGCTTTCCAGGTGAGCATTTTGAACCGTCTCAGCGCGGAGAATGCAGATGAGTTCAACTTTGTGCGTTCATACGAGTGTTTCCAGCACAAGGGCCACACATGCCTGGTGTTCGAGATGCTGGAGCAGAACCTCTACGACTTCCTGAAGCACAGCAAGTTCAGCCCGCTCCCTCTACGCCACATCCGCCCCATACTGCAGCAGGTGGCCACGGCCCTGATGAAGCTCAAAAGTCTTGGCCTGATTCATGCTGATCTTAAGCCAGAGAACATCATGCTGGTGGACCCCATCAGGCAGCCCTACCGCGTCAAAGTAATTGACTTTGGCTCGGCCAGCCACGTCTCCAAGGCGGTGTGCTCCACCTACCTGCAGTCTCGCTACTATAGGTGAGGGAAGATCAGCGTTCAAAAGGGTTAAAATTGGCTTGAGATTGGCACATTTCACAGTGCCCTCTGTTGGGGCGTTCTTGCATATACCTGACTTTAGATCAATCAGTTGATTATTCATTAATAATCTAATTACAGTTACCAGATTTCAGACTTTTTGTTCTGTAGACATGTAGTTGATTATTATTTTTTTTGTCCTTAACACTAATCTGTAGAGCTCCTGAGATCATCCTTGGCCTGCCCTTCTGTGAAGCTATTGACATGTGGTCACTGGGCTGTGTGATCGCGGAGCTCTTCCTCGGATGGCCGCTGTATCCTGGGGCGTCTGAGTATGATCAGGTCAGAAGCTGTTCCTTAGATCATCTTATGTTTTCATGGATCTGAATAATTAAGCTATAATATTTTAGAACACAGGATGACCTAAATTGGATTTTTATGTTCTTCCAGATCCGGTACATTTCTCAGACCCAGGGTTTGCCAGCAGAGTATCTGCTTAGTGCCGGCACAAAGACCACCCGCTTCTTCCATAGAGGACCTGACTCCAGTTATCCATTGTGGAGACTAAAGGTAGTAGAGTATTTATTTAATCTTTTTGTTTATTAGGTTTTTTTCCTTTTGGAAAAAATGTGTTGTTGCCTTTCACTGCTTGCCTTCTAATCAGGAGGAATATGACATCATGCACTGCAGCTCCATTAGGGAAGCAGTAATCTTTATTTTTTATGGATGGGTCAAATTTATTTACACCTAATTTGGCAGATGGCTAATATATATTGTTTTATTGCACTAATTTTCTTGGCTTACTTTCAGTTAGCCAGAGTTTCAATACTAAACCTCAGTTGCTGATCTTTCTGTTGTTTATGACAGTGTTCAGCACCAAGACACACTACACTGTCTATTATTCATAATATTTCATTCATAATATAAGTTGTCATTTTGAACGTTTTTTAAAACAGATTCAAGAGGCTATTGCGTTTGGTTTTGTAGTTATGGGCGAATAAGACAAATAAAAACCTGAAGGACTTTGTATAGTCTAATTGCCTCTATGTATGTATGTGTAATTTCTTTGTTTTTCAACAGACTCCGTCAGAGCATGAGGCAGAGATGGGCATCAAGTCCAAAGAAGCACGAAAGTACATCTTCAATTGCCTGGATGACATGATGCAGGTATTTGGAGAGAACACAGCCCGCAGGCTGCTTGATCAGCATATACTGATTAAGAGATCTGTGCTGTAATCTACAGTCACTTCCTCTTCATGACTTTTTTTACTGAATGGACCCTTTTCCAGGTCAACCTGTCCTCTCACTTGGAGGGCACTGACATGCTGGCAGAGAAGGCAGACCGGCGGGAGTTCATTGACCTGCTGAAGAGGATGCTCCGGCTAGACGCTGACAAAAGAATCACCCCTACAAAAACGCTGGCCCACCCCTTTGTCACCATGACGCATTTGTTGGACTTCCCTCACAGCTCCCAGTAAGTACATGGTTTGCTGAAGTATGGATGACCTCTAGTCTTTTAGTCCAAGATTTGATTAAATCTGGAAAACTAGGCAAGACATAAAAAGTCCTTCTACAGGTGTTGTGTGGTTTAAATACTTTTTTATTTCTTCCAGTGTGAAGTCATGCTTCCAGAACATGGAGCTTTGCAAGCGGAGGAATAGTAGCTATGATAATGGGAAGGCTCTTTTTGCTGCTAATACTGTTCCCGGCACAGCAGGCAACCTGACGGTGACTTTCAGCAGTCAGCTTAACCAGAACAACCAGGTGCGGATCCTGTTTTCCTTGAAGATCAGATAGATCCTTCTGTGTGCACCAACTAGAATGTGCTGAAGTAGAACTTGCACAGAAATGGTTGGCCTGCTCTGAGAATTGTTATAAACACTGCTATTTGGCTTATGTTTAATAATCCCTGACGTTAGAGATGATGTGTGATCCACACAATGGGATGAATTTATGACGTATTATGATTTGTGATGAATAGGAACTTCCCAAATTTACCTTAATGATATTTATTTTTCCCAGTAAGGAATAAAGGTCTTCAAGATGGTCTCCTCATTAAAATTGTTATGTGTTCTCAGGTTCCCTCAGCCGGTGGAGCAGTGCCTCTCCTCAACTACCAGCCAGCCCTTTATCAGCAGGCCACGATAAACATCCCAGGCCTGGCCCAGCCCACCATCCCCCTGCAGAGTCGACCCCCTCAGCTGTGTGCCCAAACTGAGCCCTTCCAGCAGACCCTCATTGTCTGCCCCCCCACAACCATACAGGGTAAGATAAGCTGAGGATCACTTGGTTATCTTTTAACGTCTTGCTGGTGCTATTTTTGATTGATGACTACTACGGTGGTATTTCCAGAGGTTCCAAATGTAACCTAGAATGTCATTCATGCTCAAATATATAGAATTTGTTGAATACATTTGACGTTCTTTTTGAGATGATTTCTAGGACGTTAAATTGGTCCAAAGTGCTCATTTCCGCTTGTCTGTCTTCTTAAAGGGCTTCCGTCCTCCAGCAAGACCTCAAGCTACCCGGTCAGAATGGAGAATGGCGTTCCCGTAGTCCAGCAGAGCCAGAATACGCAGCCTCTCCAGATTCAACCAGGAATGCTGACACAGGTAAGGCTGTCACTATCCTTCAGCAAAACAGCAGATCACTGACCCAGATCAGAACCATGATGATTTGACGGTAAACGGAGGTGGCAGGGAGAGCGGAGGAGACCATGCAGTTCATAATAACGTCCATGTGAGACCATGCATGTTCCGACAATGGCCCGTGCTGGTCAGTGGCACGTGAAAGCACTGCCTTATACTCTTCACCCTGAGAGGGAAGTTTCTCTAACATGGCCATGCCTTTTGCCCTCCCCTCTCCCATGGCAAAACCTCCGTAGGGCTCCTGTACACCGCTGATGGTGGCCACATTGCATCCCCACGTGCCGGGCGTGCCATCTCAGTACCCGCTGCCCCTGGCACTGGGCTGTGGGGCAGGAAGGCCTTCCCTGCTGGAACAGACAGCCACCGTGCTGGTAAAGAGCCACTCACCTGGGACTCTACCACTAACACCATCATCTTTCATGCCCCCTGCTTCTTGCTCTCACTTTCGTGATCTCGGCTTCCTTGTTTTCTTCATTCCACAGATCTTTCTAGCTTTCTTTCTCTTTTCCTGAAGTGTTGAGTGTTTTTTGCTTATTTCGCTCTATATCTTCTGCCTCACTGTTTATCTTCGTTTTATTCTCTCTTCTTCTCTATCTTTTTTGGTTCCTCTTTGTTTGTTTGTTTGTTTGTTTTTAAATATATAACCTGTTTACAGCCTCTTCCTCTTGTCCTCGATCTAGCATTCTTTTTCTGTTTTGTTTACACCATTTCCTCTTTCCCTTTATTTTCAGCTTGTCTGTCTCTCTATGTATGTCTTTCTTTCTTTCCCTCCTACCCCCACTCCATTTTCTCTCTCTGTGCAGGTCTGCTCCAGGCATGGGGCGCATGTGCTGACTCGCCTGTTTGACTGCTTGCAGCTTCTTGTTGTTTCATGCCCCCTTCCCCCATCCCCCTACTCTTCTTCTCTCAGGGGAGGAAGCTCACCTCGTTTCCAGCTCAAGGACACTCGCGCACTCCCTCCTCCTCTTTCTCTTCATAGCTCTGTCTATCCACAGGTCTCCTGGCCTTGTGGCTGCCATCATAGCCATGACTCTCCTTTTTTTTTTTTTTTGTTTACTTTTTTCCTCCACCAGATTGCTCTTATTCATTTTCTACTGCTAACAGCTAATGCTCCTCTCAACAGGTTGCTGGACTTTGACCACCTGCTTTCCCCTTCATCCATTTTCTTTTGTTATGAAATGCTTGTGGAAGGTTTTTGCACGGCGCGCTGGTCTTGGCTTGAAAATATAAACATGTGCTTATGTCTGTGCTTATGCAAAGCTGTTTTTATTTATTTACTTTTTTTAAAAGCTTCGGAACTGAATGGATTGCTGGATTTTACTGCTTTTAGTGCTTTTACTGATTTGTAGTCATGCTCAGGCTGCCTGTGTTCCATCAGCATGCTGGTTAAGGGACTGTACAATCATGTCATGATGCAGATCATTCATGTTGTGTAATTAATTGTGAATACATGAACAGAAATCTTTCTGAAGTACATCTACATATGAGTCCAATCTCTTTCAGTCTTTTGATATCTCTTTCAGAAATATCATCACTCAAATGAGGCTCTGCATTGGTTATTTTGAGGCAGTGCATTTTGTAATATTGACCTACTAAAATCTATTTGACTAAACTAATTATCTTGAGCGTGTGTCTTGTGTGTGTCCTCTTAGCAGGCCTGGCAGACGGGCACACAGCAGATCCTCCTCCCCCCTGCCTGGCAGCAGGTGCCAGGAATGACCCTTCATGGCACGGGCGCAGCACAAACCATCACAGAATCGCCCCTGGAGACCATCCTCTCAGACAGCTCCACGCAGCAGACACCCACCTGGAGGTAGGCATAGCAGGGACTTGGAATATATTTCTATAGCATACTCTGCACATGGACTTCTTTTGAGTCATTCTGGTTTATAGCTAGCATTTAAATGAAGCCACTAAGCTCACCACAACCTTCACTTTCATGGACTACTTCAGGTCCTTATTTGATACCCAAGGTAACATCCTCTGATAACATGTCTAATTGTCTCTCCCAGGGCATCTCACAATACAGTTCTCCAGCAGAACCCTCATGTCTTGGACTCAACTCAGTCCCTCAACCGTGGAGTGTCCACCGCTACTCGGTCATCACAGAGCAAGAGGAGCAGGGCTCGCTGCCTGGACAGCAGCAGGTATTTCAGTGGCATTTCAGCCAGTTTACAGCTGTCTTGTGAGCTGGAGTTATTGATTAATGCATTTTAAACTTTTGAGCCCTATAATATTATTATTATTATTATTATTATTAACTTGAATGCAGAAACTACTATGAGTTACAGTTAAACATCCTTTGTGGAGTCCCACAGGGTTCTATTTTAGAGTTTATGGAACCGATGTTAGTTATGGAAGTGAAGATCGAAGTGTAGGTATATGTACAGGGTTTAAAGCAGGGTGGTCTGATAAACCCGTTTATTAATTGGATGGATGAAATCACATTTCAAATTTCTGGCTTAAAGGATGCATAATTATTATTATTTTTTCTTTCTCTTTCTCTGCAGTGGTCTGGTCAACACACCTTACAACAGCGCTGCCCTGTCCCAGCCAATCATCATCTCTGACACACCCAGCCCTGCTGTCAGCGTCATCACCATCCACAGTGATTCTGATGACGAGGACGAGAGGAAGTTCCACCCTGCCAGGTTAGGGCACTTTGTCATTTTCTGCACATGGCTCTTGTTTTCCTTTTAGCTCCTGTTGCCTGAATAGGTTGTTTTTTGTTTTTTTTTTGCTTTTTTTTTACATTTGAAAACAGCTGGCTTGTTTCTCACTTTCTATGTTGTATTACATTTTGATTTGAATAGCTGTGGGCCTAGTCAGAGAGCCAACGTTATTAGCTGTGTGACAGTCCATGACTCAGACTCCTCCACTGCTAGCCCACTGACCCCCCTGCCCCGAAATGGCCTGGCAGCTCAGTCCTCACGTCTGGCAAAATCTTTGGCAGTTGTTGCTCCCTCTGTGAAAGCCCAGCTGGGGGAAAGCTCAGCACTGGCCAAAGTAGCTACAGGTGAGTATCATTTGCATTTGCATTCCCAGTGACTGCAATGAAGGGCAGTGATTAGAAAGAAATCAAAACAAAGACATAAGTAATGTAGCAATGGTTCTTGCTGAATTTTAGGCATGCTAGTAGTCTCCACTACATCTTGTATTTGAGATGTATACATTTAAAGTTCTGATGCACTTTTTATTCATAGGAGTCCTGCAGAGTTCCTACATTAAGCCTAAGAAGGCGGCAACACGGCAGCCATGCAGCTCGGGGGAGAGCGTCAGTCACCAGGAGCCCAGCAGGTCCCAACCACTCAACCTCAGTCAGGTGAGTAGAGGAATTTGTGTATAATGGAGAACCAACTTGCAAGGCTTGTATGACTTACTGTGTACACTTGTTTATTTCTCTTGATCTGTATAGTGTTGCATCTGTATTGCAAGATCAGCTCTTATGAATGCATGTTTTGAAAAGGCATAGTTTTTAGATACACAGTACCTTTTCATTTTCACTGCCTGTTACCACTTTGCTGTAGCGCTGTTTTAATAATTGACCCTTCGAAGCAATAGTCTTTTAATTGGTTTTGAATGGCAATCAAATAGCCCCTTCCTGTCAATAAAGGCAGTATTAGGGCAAGTTTAGCGGCAAAAATCTTCTGCCGGTCAGAAATTGATTAGCACTGAAACTCTTAATCCAAAAAACATGGCTGACGTCCTAACGAGAATTCAATTTGTGGGTTATGGCATTATTTCTAAGGTAGTACCTAGGTCAGGGTTTTTACACTGTTGTAACTATAACAAATCTTGCCTTACAGACCACGGTCTCATCATCTCAAGAGCACACTAGCGGCTCTTCGCTGCGCCGGCAGCAGACCTACCCGCCTTCCTCCTCCCAGTACCGCCTCCAAGAGGCCCTGCCATTCACCAGCGCCCCCAGCCTGTACACGTACCCGGCGTCTGCCGCGCTGGCCTCCGCCTCCCACACCATGGAGCAGCTGCTTGTCCAGGGCTCCTCCCCTTCCATCCACGTCCCGCCCACCAGTCACTATGCAGCCAGTCTTATCCCGAAAGACTCGGTGGGCGGCGTGGTACACGGATTGCCCGCCCACTACCAGCAGCATTTCCCCACCCACCCTTATGTTGGCGCAAACACCAGCAGCACTAGAGGAAGTGCGGCCTATGGTGGCTATCAGCTCAGTCCTAGGAGAGTTACTCAATACCCATACATATGAGGCACATAGTAGAGAGAGCTGACTGAGGCGTAGTAACCAAGATAGGACCACATCCTCATAGACTTGCCATTGAAACTGCTGCGACATTAACAGCTATTACCTATTTAATTGAACTATTTTAGAGTTTGTTTTTTTTTTTGTTTTTTTTAAGGTTGACATTTAGAAATATTATATTTTACTGGTCTTTATTTGTATCCTTCCTCTGGAAAAAAAAAGTCCTGTTATCTGTTAGGGTCAAGTTTGTTTTCCTAGCACAAGAAATGTGGTGTGGTGACATGTGGTGTTGAAAAAGACGTTCTTTAGCAATAGCGAAACACTATTGAAAAGCTGACACAAAGGGACGGCTAGATCCTGGTACAGCACGACCCCTTCCCCGTAGTTCTCTTTCTGTACTACTAAAAGCTCCACACTAACCCTGTAATCCATATTCGACCTCTTTTAGTCGTTTTAATGTTTTGTGTCTTTTATGTTTTAGGTCCTACACTCCCCTCTTTTATTTTCTCTTTTGTTTAATCATTTTAAATTATGTTCCACTGTGTTGGTTTTTAATTTACTGGACGATGTGTATTGAAGTGGCTGAAAAGGGAAGAAAAAAAAACAAACAAAAAAAAAGAGTATCAGGAGTATGTACGGAGTCCACGTGGCTCCACTATTTAAGCGGAGACTTAAGTGTTAGTTAAACGAAAGGCAAGGTAGGACCGTAGGAAGTATGTTGTGCTGACGTAAAATGATAGAACTCAAACGATTTATTGGTTTTGTCTAGAGTTGTTTTATCTTGTTAATTCATGAAATCCTCTGGAGGAAAAAAAAGAGCGTATAAACTGTGATCATGTCAAAGCCAATGAATCAATGAGTATGTACTGACTAAACTTTCCCTTGCCTTTGTTTCTTCTCAATTAAGGATTCATCAAGGCTTCTGGAACCCCCGCGATTGCACCCCGTCTATCTGTTTGCTGAATTGATGTGCTGTTAAGGTTCTTTTGATGCTGTTAGGAGTAGAACTTGTTTGCAAAATGAACTAACACCAAAAAAAACAACCTGTTAAAATCCAGGGTTATGTGTTGGTGAGCTTTTGAGCATTTCGTTTTTTTGCAAATGTCACAGACCTGCGTCCTTCAGTGAGTAAAGATGAAGCTTCATTAAAACAAGGGCAGGTAAGAAAGGCATTACTGGTGACCAAGCACTGATGCGTCCTGTTTGCAGACCCTTCGCTCAAAAGCACACTGGCTCAACTACATGGTCTTACTTACTTGTTCTGCTCTCAATAAGATGATGTGCCTTGACATTCCTCCTCTCTCTCTCTCCATGTTTTGAAGTCAAGAGTACATTTTCTCATCGATCGCAAAAGTACTGTATGCATTTTGTAACGCCAAAATTATGGAAAACAAAAGTAGATCAGAACACCTCCGTTGTAATACCATCCAATAAACGACACAATTCCACTTTGTCCTCTCTTTTTTTTCTTTTCCTCAGAAAGCAGTGTTTTTATCGCAGTAGTGAACAGTATACAGACTATATATATAATCAAGGCTATACGATGAAAAACATGTATCTCCAAAATGATGACTTTACAGAAGACAAAAATGTTAAACTTTGAATGTCAATGTAAACAGAAGATACCTTAATTACCATTAGTATTTGAACAGGTGGAATTTGGCCCCTGCATTTAACCCAGCCGTCCAGCGAGCAAACAATGACAGGGAGTCACACCACTGCGGCCCCAGGGAGCCTAGAGGGTTAAGAGCGGCACTCAAGGACCCAACAATTGCAGCTTGCCAAGCCTGAGTATTAAACGGTCAACCCTGTCATCAATAGCCATGTGCTCTAGCCGCTGAGCCACCTATTACAAGCAATTTAGAGTCCTGAATTATTTACAAAGTGGAAAGAGTATCAACTGGGTATAATCTATAGAGAATATATATATATATATATATATATATATATATATGATTGGACAGCAGCAATATACACATTGACATACCATATACATCGTCTACCGCACTGATCCAAGCTATTATTATATTAAATGGATACAAATGTTACCTGCAACATTGTTTACAATAGTTCTAAGAAAATGTTGGCCTTTATTTACATTTATGTTTAGGAATTAAGGGTGTGGTCAACCTATAAATGTAAAAAAAAATATATATATATATAATAATAGGACACCCTATGGATACCATTGTCTTTTTGAATATTCCAATATATGGACATTTGAACAATAGTAGGATATTCCCATGATGTCATTTAAACACATACAACTGAAAATTACTTGAAAAAACACTTATGAACTGTGAATTATAGAAATGTAACAAATGTAAAGGAAAGATACCCCCCCACACACACACATACACACACACACACAGTAATTACTTTAAAAAGTGGAATCAGAAGCAGCTACAGAAGATCAGAACATGGTTGGAGAGGATTATTCTGGAGGAGTCTTAGTGTCTTATTTAAATCTCAGACGTTTAGTCTGGTCTGATCTTGATGGTTGAAGTGGAGGGTGAAGAAGATCACCATCATAGCCAGATCCAGAGAGCTCTCTGAGGCCTTCAGAAAGAAGGTTGGAGATGCAGAGGAGTCTGTAGATGGAAGGGGTTTAAAGAGATCTCAGAACTGTTAGAAATCAGCCACTGTTCCACTAAATCATTTACAAGTAAATCAACTGACCAGCATGACCAGGTCAGGACGTCCTAGCAGGTTCAGTCCAACAGCAGAACCACAAGCTGAGTAAAGAAGCCTCCAACAATCCTAGAATGTCATCATGGGATCTACAGGTGGCTCTTACAACAGCTAATGTCAAAGTACAGCCTCTACCATCAGAAAGAGACCAAACAGGTCACATGGGAGGGGTGCAAGTAGGAAAAGGTTTTCGTGGTGTGTCCTAACTTTTTCACTGTAGACTAGCTGTGGTGTCGAGAAGGTGAGACTTAGAGACGTGTTTAAAGGGAAAAAGAGGACTTATGATCACCATACTGTTACACATGCTTATATAAGCCTATTTCTGCCACTTGAAGTTAGAAAAGGTTAATTAGTAAGTCATAATTATTATAATTATAATCATTTAATTATGACATAATATTTAATGTATGACTCAGTGTCTCATAATTATGAAATTTGTCTAAATTTGCTTAATATCTCATAATTAGGACTTCGTATCTCATTGTTATGATTATTATTATAGTAAAAGTTAGTTCCGGCCATGCTGGCGTACAGCGTATATCACTCCGCTGAGCGCCGCAACGGATAACAAGAATGACCCTAAATTAAATGAAAAATAATTAAGACAAAAACACACAATAACAAACAAACAGTCCAGAAACTAATGAGAGTGGAAAAAGAAGTTTAATTAAGAAGCTTGAGAAGAAACTGCAAACTGTGCAGTGAATGGAGCTCCTCGTTAGGGAACTATACTTTGGCGGAAGGAAATGCTAACATTAAAACATATTAAATGCTACGTTCACTGATTTATCTATTTACTGTTATTTATTTACCACACTGTATAAAAGCCGTATAACACTCAATGTCTTGTGTCATCGTGTAATAACAGCACTGCTGTGGTGAAATACGGTCGGTGTCAGCCTCATCACAGCCACCCTGTTATTGCAGGATCCCCCCTTCCCCCTGTTGTTGCTGTACTCTCTCATTATCCTGACTCACAGTATCTCACAGTTATGACTTACTATCTCATTATGACTTAGTAACTCATAATTATGACTTATGATATCATAATTAATGATATCTAATATCCCATAACTAATATCCCTTAATTGACTCTGTAACTCTAATAATTATGACTTGTTTTTTTACCACTAGCTTTTTTATCTCATTATTATGACTTACAATCATATTATGACTTAGTATCTCATCAGTACGATTTACTATCTCATAGTTTTGACGTACTGTGTGACTGTCAGGCTTTCTTATACACTGCCAGCATCACACACCACTGCATCTATAGCTACTCTACACCGTTTATGAGATCTTTGGACATTTGGTGGTTCTTCCATTTAAAACACTTAAGATGCTTTGAGAAACCTTTTGAGAAACCTTTAAGAAAGTTTTTTATCAGATAGATGTTCATGAACTTGAAGTTCCTTAAGGATCTTAAGGATCTTAAGGATCCTTTTAACAGTGTACATCAGTGGTCGCCAATCCTATCCGCAAAGGATCGGTGTTTCTTCAGGGTTTCCTTCCAGCCTCATGCAGAAACACTCCTTATATAACTGCTGAGCTGTTTGGAGACTGAAACGCACTGATTAAACAAGCAGAAGATGGGCGAGCCCTCAGTTTGGTGACCCTGCTCCACATGCTGGACGACTGCGAGGCCCTACTCCCAACAGCAGCGTGTTGACCTTTGCGATGTTCGTGTTCGCCGCTGGGAGGCGCTGTGTGTTCAGCGCTGTTCCAGCTCACTGCCTGCGTCACCACCAACCCACAGCTGCCGTCAGAGCGGTCTTTTAGAGAGTCTTTTAGAAGAAGCGTGAAGAAATTCGCTAAGAGATATATTTTAACGTTATTTCTGGGCTTTTCTTTTGTGTTTCTGTCGTTTCCGGTCGGTGTGTTTGATGCGCGCTACCCGGTTTGCTGTGCGTGGTAACGGCATCGTTCCCGTTTAGCTCCACCGAGCTAACCAGAAGCTAACAATGCAGGCAAGCGACTTATAAACCTTATAAACCTTATAAACGCCTTCAGAGATCACTGCAGCGACTGGATACCAGGTAAACCAGTTACTGTACACTGCTTTTCCCAGTCCAGCCCTTTACTGGCACCGTCCACCGTCCAGTGCTCTCACTGGGACAGTACAGTCAGGGTAGACGCAGGCTGTCTATAGGGGCAGTGAATGGGGAACTTAGGGTATAAAAGGGTGTAAGAGGATATAAGAGGGTATAAGAGGGTGTAAGAGGGTGTAAGAGGGTATAAGAGTGAATAAGAGGGTGTAAGAGGGAATAAGATTGTATAAGAGTGAATAAGAGGGTATAAGAGGGTGTAAGAGGATATAAGAGGGTATAAGAGGGAATTAGAGGGTATACGAAGGAATAAGAGGGTATAAGAGGGAATAAGAGGGTGTAAGAGGGAGTAAGAGGGAATAAGAGGGTGTAAGAGGGAATAAGAGGGAGTAAGAGGGAATAAGAGGGTGTAAGAGGGAATAAGAGGGTGTAAGAGGGAATAAGAGGGTGTAAGAGGGAATAAGAGGGTATAAGAGGGAATAAGAGGGTGTAAGAGGGAATAAGAGGGTGTAAGAGGGAATAAGAGGGTATAAGAGGGTATAAGAGGGAGTAAGAGGGAATAAGATTGTATAAGAGGGAATAAGATTGTATAAGAGTGAATAAGAGGGTGTAAGGATATAAGAGGGTATAAGAGGGAATTAGAGGGTATACGAAGGAATAAGAGGGTATAAGAGGGTATACGAAGGAATAAGAGGGTATAAGAGGGTATAAGAGGGAATAAGAGGGAATAAGAGGGTGTAAGAGGGAATAAGAGGGTGTAAGAGGGTGTAAGAGGGAATAAGAGGGTATAAGAGGGAATAAGAGGGAATAAGAGGGAGTAAGAGGGTGTAAGAGGGAATAAGAGGGTATAAGATTGTATGAGAGGGTATAAGAAGGAATAAGAGGGTATAAGAGGGAATAAGAGGGAATAAGAGGGTATAAGAGGGAATAAGAGGGTATAAGAGGATCAGATGGTGGCTTATATATTGCAGAGTAGTCTTATTGATTTGGGGATTTCTTCCAGGCAGATATAGATAAATAATAAATAATATAAAGAGTTAAGTTAAGGGTTGAAAATGTCCAAAAAAGATATTTACGGCATTAATTTTCACTATTCTTCACTTTCTCAGATTCATTTGGCCTAAATCTTGCTTAAATAGGATCTTGCCTAGACTTAGTCTAAGCTCAGGAAGTGTAAATATGAAGGAAAAGGGCTTCCAGTGCTGATAGTCCTGTCCTGAGAGATTTCACATGTTTTATAGTTGGTATATCTGTCCGGATATTGGTCCTACAGTGCAAAATAAGCACAATATTGATTATTGACCTGGATCTGTGTATTATCTGTACCGTTATTTTGAGATGTTCAGTGCTGGTCCATTTCCAGCTTGTAATTTTCCTGCTCGAGATTATTTTATACAACTCATTTTTACGGGTTCTGGAAAGTAATGGAAAGTAATGGGAAATAAACATGCTAAATTCAGTATTGAATAGTCCTTAAATAGTAAAAGTAAATATAAAAGCAAATGGTAGTATAATAATAAAAAAAAAAAATCAGCTACTAGCGTGAACAAAATATTCCCAAAAATAAATGATGGGAAAATTTGTGGTCCTGGAATTTAGTTTTTGGTACTTGAAAATTCATGAAACGTCCTTGAAGTTGAATTTGGTTAAAGTGTATGAACTCTGTTTTTAAAAAAGGGGGTCCAGTCCAACAAAAGGGGGTCCAAAGTAACATGGCATGCTTCTGGACTCTGAACTGCCCTCTAGTGGACGTATTGCTTAATATCCATGCCGACGTAAAGCAGGCATAGAAGTATGTGGGCAGTGGCGGTACGTTATCTGTTATCTGAAATGGACATGTTCGTTTTTGAATGTAAAGGGAGTAAAAAATAAAAAATTCATCACTGATGCTTTCAGTGATGAATTCAGACTGTAGGGGGAGCCCAGGAGCAAGAAATCCCAATTCTTGCATAATGCTGCTTTAATCATTTAGGGGATGGAAACCAGAGATATAATAAAAACTGCAGAGGTCTGTTTTCTATTCAAGTATCACTGTGAACAGTTCTGGCTTAGCAAGAATCTCTAGAATATAGCCTAGAGTCTAAAGGTCTAAACTGTGATACCCCTGAGTGGTCACCACGTCTGCTGTAAGTTCATCCACAGCCATGTTGTGTGATCTAACACATGTACTTTCTTCTGCCTTCTTCTAGCTGGACCATCATGAATTTCGTCCGCCTTGTGTGCCGCCACAAGACGGCCCTGGCTCTTGGCGTCCTCTGCTTCTTCGCCATGGTCCTACTCTTTCTTGCCAAGTGCACCTCAGAGACGCTAAAGCCGGCCGACTCCCCGGGCATGGCGCCACAAGCGGAGCCGCGACGAGAGCACCCGCCAGCTCCTTCAAATGCCAAACAGCTCTCCGCGTTCCTGGTGGTGCTCATCACCACAGGGCCCAAGTACACTGAGCGGCGCAGCATCATCCGCAACACGTGGTTGGCCAAGTTGGACCTGGATATTCTCGCCCTGTTCGTCATCGGCACCGAAGGCCTGCCAGCGGAGGATATCCAGAATCTAAACACGGAACAACTGCGGCACCACGACCTCCTGTTGCTCCCGGACCTCCGCGATTCCTACGAGAACCTGACACGCAAACTCATCCACATGTACTCCTGGCTGGACCAGAAGGTGGATTTCAAGTTCGTGCTGAAGGCGGACGACGACACCTTCGCCCGCCTGGACCTTCTTAAGGAGGAGCTGAAGGCCAAGGAACCCAGCCGCCTCTACTGGGGCTTCTTCTCAGGCCGCGGGCGCGTCAAAGCGGCCGGCAAGTGGAAGGAAAGCACGTGGGAGTTGTGTGATTATTACTTACCGTATGCCTTGGGTGGAGGCTACGTGCTGTCCGCCGACCTGGTACACTATGTTCGCCTCAATGCCGCTTTCTTGAAGACGTGGCAGAGCGAGGACGTCTCTCTGGGTGCCTGGCTGGCCCCCGTTGACGTGAAGCGCCTGCACGACCCCCGATTTGATACAGAGTACAAGTCGAGGGGCTGCAGCAATAAATATCTGGTCACGCACAAGCAGAGCTTGGAGGACATGCTGGAGAAGCACCAGACCCTTGAGAGGGAAGGCCACCTGTGCAAGGAAGAGGTGAAGCTCCGCCTCTCGTACATTTACGACTGGAGCGTGCCGCCTTCGCAGTGCTGCCAACGCAAAGACGGCATCCCTTGACCTCCCTCGGCGATTACGCCACACCTTTGTGTCGCTATTTATTTATTTATTTATTTATCAATCTATCAACGTCGTCTGTGCTTGACCCGACCAGCAGCTTCTATGGACTATCTTTTTTGGGAAACGTTTTATAAGTTTACATTTCAAGTGGGAGATTTAGAAATGTCTTTTTTTGTTTTTTAATCCAGTTTTGATGACTGGGCTTGTTGCGTACTCTGGATGTGCAAAGCTCTTTGTCTTTGCCTGTGTTTGACTGATTGTACAAGGCTGTGTTATTGTGAAAAGCCTTTGAGAGAAGTGATTTGGCTGCTGTATACCCTCTTCCCTCTGCCTTGTTCCTCACATGTCCAGCCAGTCTCTTTTGCACACGGACAAATTATCCTTTGCTGATTTTCTAGGGCTGACCCGAATAGCATTTTCCAGCAATCATTACCACCCTAAAACCTTAAAAACAGTATTCACATTTCAGAATGACCCATAATACAAAGTATGTTCATTACTGCAGTTCAATAATAATAATAGGCGATACCAGTGATGGTGCGAATGAACTGAAACCAGCCATGGTGTAAGGCATGATAAAGGATCACTGTACGTACAAATGTGAGGCCTCTTATGTAAAGTTTTTGTGCTGAACATTTTTCTAATTGGATAATTGGAACCAGTGATTTCTTATTTTATTGGAGTCTTTTTTTAACAAGCCATGCTGTCGAGTCCTGAGCCATGCTGCTTTGCCATCAGCGGCCGGAGTCTGAGAGAGCACAGTTGGCTGCGCTGTCTTTGGGTGGGTAGATGGCACTCCCTCATCTTCCCTCATCACTCTTAAAGTAATGTTGGCAGGCACAGGCTGGAAAGAGGCGGTGGCTGGCTTTGCATGTATTGGAGGAGTCCTAACCCTCTTAGTGTCAGGAGCATTGCTAGTGCCGAAGGGCGCTACGAACAGGTGGGTTAATTAGAAAAATTAGGCAAAACTAAATTCTAAAAAATATATATATACACATTTTTTCATTGGCTTTGCTTTGAATTTAGGCATTTGTGACTTAACAAAAGCCTAAGCCTCCAAGTACTACATAGAAAAGCAAATACCAGATACAAATACTCAAGTATTCGAATTATTCGGGCCAGCCCTGCTGATTGTATTTAGGTATTTAAAAAATGAGCTCCACAAAAATAAGTGGGAATTGAGTTGAATTGGTTAATTGATTTTTTTTTTTTTTATGCTGAAAGTATTAGCCCTGTAAATGCTTCATGCCAGTGTGCCCGGTTAATAACACCTCCAGATGTTACTACTGAACAGTAGCTTATACCTCTTGTTCTTTTATTAAATGTTCTGTTTTTACATGATGCAGCTGATCATGTCTGGTTTCTTAAGTAGTAACAGTTCCCCTCTTCAGTATCTTCAAAAATATGTTGACTCGTTTGCGTTGCGGTCATGATAGTTAGGAAATAGTAGGTGTAAGGTCGTAATATAGGTAGGATTAAGGGGTGAACATGGTATTGTGAGTGTTTGAGTGATTTCTGGTGCAGAGTTTTACCAAGACCTTCCAAAAGGAATCTCCAAATCCAAATGACTTGATGACTTTATTGAAAAGCAGTACAAAAGGAGTGATAATAGGGTTGTAATAGGTAATAGGTCTCACTAATTGCCCAACACTCTCACGCGTCTCAGGTTGTCCCTCACGCGCACAAACTCTGGTGTGTTTTTCAGATCTTCTCGCCTCTTCTGCTCTTCCAGTTCGAACTGAGGATGAATAACGATCTGACATTAGTGCACAAGTCAGGATTACACAAGGTGGTGAAGGATGAGTGTGGTTTTCATGGTAATTTCTGACCATACGAAAAACGGAGGCTCCACTGTTTTCATATCTCCTGAGCAGTACACTGTATCATGGAGTAGTTGTTCTCTCAATACTTTTGTCTATGTGACTAATTGTCTGGCCTGGTTTTATAGCACTGGGTGGTGTGGAAAGCAAAGAGAGCTTGTCTTACTGCCAGCAGTCTTTGTTGTCTCTTGCGCAGCTCCTGCTCAAGGTCAGTGAGGGACTTCAGAGCCTGCTGTCTCTCTCTGTGCTGCTCTAGCCTCCTCTGCTCCATCACCTTCTGCAGCTCAGACTTCTCGCTGGGTAGCAGACCCCTGCAAACCCATTTACAAAACAGATGGGTGAGCAAGAAAAGCCAGACAAGCCTTTTTTAACTGGACCTTCATTGGCTGCATAGAACCGTCAATGACATCTCAACAATTGAGGAATCACAATATCTGCTCTTTTTTTAGCCATTTCTGTTTCCCACCAGGAGCTAGGACTCCCCCTGCACACAGTGCCACCAGGGTCAGCGGGTGCTGAATGTAGGCTCATTGCCTCATTTATCAACATCCAAAGCAGCTCAGAAAGGCTATGGTTCTCTTTGGCCCAGTGTAGGGAGGTCATGCCCTGGCTAAGAGGCTCTTCTTGATCCCTGGGATTGACCCCTTGGACCACCAACTCAGGCCACATTCGGAACTCATCCGAAGTGTTAGAAGTACTGATAATACCTCATGATCTATATGTGCAGATATTTTAGGCAACTGTGAAACCTGGGCAGTAAGTGTTTATTTCCTCAGTAAAGCACTAATATATAACATTCCTACAGAGAATTGTGGTTTTCCATCACCGTGTGGTGCAAATCTGGAACCAAGATTTGTTCTTAGGTCAGAAGATCTTAACTACTTTCTTTTAAACAACTTTTTTTTTCATGTACTGTATTTATTATTATTATTATTTATGTTTTCTTGCATCTGTTCTAATGTGATCTGGAGTTTTTACAGTGAAAAAATAATGTTTGGTGCCTAAAACTGAAATAGATGAGCTTTTATTCTTAATTATTATTTTGAAAATCTGTACTTTACTCAAATAGTACTGAAACTGAATAGTGGTACTTTTACTCAATTACATTTCCATTGTTTAATTATAGATGCTTTATGACTTCCCCTTTTTATTGAGTAAGATTCTGAAATAGCCCAGAAAAGGCAATTTTCTCATACTGATGGTCTGAGGACTACATTTTGCCACTAGGCTAACAAGTATCTGTGTTGCCGAGAGGAGCTTTAATCTTAGGTGAGCTGGGGTTGGGTCTCCCTGCTTGAAATACTATTGTAAAGGGAAGTGGTGAGAAGACGTACAGTGGCATTAATGGTGTGTCGAAGTTCATAGCAATAGCATGTGAACTCAACATCGCTACTGCAGCATTAGCAGCACACCTGCCGCCGGTCTCACCCAGCATCACTACTGTAGTGTTAGCACACCAGCTATGGGCCTCATTCAGCATCAGTACTGCTGTGTTAGTCACAAGCCATGTTAATGAGGTCCTGGACCCTTCACATCTAAACACTAGTAACTATGTGGTCTAGATCTTAAGGCTCTGAGGGCAAGGCTTGAGACCTTTACTAGGCAGGGTCACATGAAATGCTACAGGAAACAGAATAGAGGTTATTTTATACCACGGAACCTTTTTCCAATGTTTTGGTGCCAAACTCCCCATTGACAAAACGCCATTGACGATTCTATGCAGCCAATGGTGATCCGGCAGAAGCTCAGTGTGTAATACCTGTAGTGAGAGTTCTGCTAAAATGAGCATGGTTTAATAGAGCAGGCTTTTTTTAATCCCCACAGACAGGCCAGACTTAATGTATGAGCAGAATACTGAATCAATGCTACCAACCCACCATCTATGGCTAACTAGAAGCTCTCTGTGCAGGCCTCTGTGGCTGGGTGACTCTAGCACGGGGTTGGACAGTTTCTTGGGCTGAATGAGCTCGTTTTGACTGTCCGTCATCTGCTGGTGGGCTGTATTCTCACAACTGGAGATTTCTGACATCAAAAAGAACACAAATGTATTCATGAATAATGTTACCCTGTCCTGAGCTTATGGTGATCTTATCTTATCCATGTTCTAGATAGTCAAGAATGAGTGATGCAGGACTAGAAATCATACCTTCGCTGAGATTTCTGTCTACCATGCCAGACGAAATGACCTTCAGCAGGGGAGAGAAGAAGTGGAAAGGTAATGAAGTTACTGAGCTTAAACATGCAGCACACACAGCTTTAGCAGAGTAGACATGAAGTCTAGAGGGTGGACAAAATAATGGAAACCACAAAGTCTAGCATTAATATCCATTTAATTACAGTGTGGGTTTGATATTCTCAGTATGTAATTATGAGTGATATGGCAAAATGATAACATCATGATGCATATAGACATTTTTATGATTAATATAGTATAATAATACAACAACAATGACACCATTGCCTTGCCCCAGTACGTAACTGCAGTAAAAGTGATTAGCCGGTATGTGGGAACCTAGAACTCTTGACCCAGTTTCAGCAAATGCGTAATCTTTCTAAAGCCCAATCCACCGTTTGTTAAGTATCTATATGCTGTTTGTTGTTGTTTATAAACTCTCTACTTCTTCGTCTTTTTAGCATGCAGTTGTTCAATGTTCTAAAAGAAGTGCTGAGAGTGGTAAACACACCAAAATACACACCACAGGGGTTGTCCAGGACCAGGATGGGGTCTAGGGAGCTAATCTAACCAATGATACCCAACAATCAATGGCAAAACCCAATGATCCACACATATAAGCAAATAGTAACATATCATATCATGATAAACCGAAGTGGAAAACACTTGAGTAACTGTAATCTGATATTATAGTTGAGTATTACTTTCAAATATCTGTACTGTATTTGGGTTCTATTAAAAATAATACTTCAAGAGAAAAATGCTGCTAACCATATTGTCCATCCCTCCCAGTATGCAACAAATATCAAAAACCCTGACGCCAAATGCTAAAGAATGAAAGTGGTGGCAACTGGAACTTGCTGGCAGAAACAAAATGGACAAGAACCCTGAAAGAAACCCCACCTTACTCCCTCAGAAATGACCACAGATCTGAACGTGCATCTCTCTGACCCAATTTCAGCAATCGTGTAATCCTTCTCAAGCCAGATCGGCAGTTTGTTCAGTATCTCTATGCTGTTTGTTGTTGTTTACAAACCCTCTAAACTCTCTGCAATTGTCCTGAAGGTGTTGAGAGCAGTGAACCCACCAAAAAACAGACAGCAGGGGTACTCTGGGTCCAGATTGGGACTATGGACCAATGGTACCCAACAGTCAATGGCAAAACCCAATGATATATGCCTAAAAGTGAGTAGTAACTTCATATCATATCATGATAAATCGGAGTGGAAAGCACTTTGAGTTGAGTGTTACTTTGGAAATTTTGTGCTTTATTTGAGTGCTATTAAAAATAATACTTGTACTCTTGCTTGGTTACATTTCTAAGAGAAAATACAAAATTTGATCTTTTTAAAAGTTTTTTATTGAGATTTATCCCCCTTTGTTTTGCTGCGGAGTTCAGTTTTGTTTGGTTGTATAAAAATATTCAACCAAATTCACCTTCATAATGCCTCCTATACACCACCCAGCCCTGCCAGTATGCAGCTGTAGCTGAAACGACTCACTTTTTTTATAGGTTGGAGAAGGAAAGTGGTGGCAATTGGACCTTTACTGATGGAAACAGATGGACAATAACCCTAAAAACCTCAGAAATGACCACAGAACTTAACGTGACCACAGAACTGAATGTGCGCCTCTCTGACCCAGTTTCAGCAAATGTGTAATCTTTCTCAAGCCCGATATTTAAGCTGCAATTTGGAAATGACCTGTAACAAAACCAGCGGCAGAAAAAAGGCAAACACCTGCTTTTATACACATAAACCCGAACCAAGACCAGAATATGACCTAATATATCAGAACTGACAAAAATCTTACATCTCCACAATGGCAATTTTACAGCAAAATAACCTTCTTATCTTTCAATGGAAGTCAATGGAAATAAAAATAAAGTAATTACAGATAATTTTGGAGCATTTCTATTGGCCCATTTATCATAAAATCTTGATACAACATAAAGACAAATTCATTTTTTTTATTAACACAATAATTTGGCATAATTGTAGTGTTTATAAATTAAACACACATAAATACACATTCACCACCCAAGCAAATTCTATCATATCATGTGTAGCTAATGAAAAATATGTGTTATCTCATCTTCATACAAAGTGCAGACCAGCAGCATTACCTGTGCCGTGTAATATAACAGCATAGTGCCGAATGTCGTTTCAGCTGAAGGTACCAGCAGGGTCCACAGTACTGAGGGGGCTCTTCGCGCACCAGCATACACCAGACACACAGAGAGCTCGAAGGAAATGCAGTTTACAGTGTGGAGAGTTTGAGTAGGAAAGTGTGGGAGCCACTCAGCAGATGCACGTAATGACATTAGCCGTCTAATCACACCTCTGGCAGGAGAAGAAAACCAGGCTCAGTCATATTTAAGACGGAGCAGATGGTGGACTGCAGGTGGAGACCTGCTTTACAGCCGGCCTGCTGAAACGCCGCTCAGTCGCTACAGACCAAAACCTTCAAGAAGTTTATTATATGAATTATTCAACAGTTAGGGGTTGATTTAATCGGACCCCGAGCGCTCTGACCCACAAACACCACATACCATATTACAGCTCTTCCACTGGAGTTACTGGTATCTTTTAATTAGGGAACGTCTCTCATAAAGAGGGTTCAGCCCCCCTGCCTTTAATAGTGTCTTAGGGTGGACAGAATATTGGAAACTGCAATATATCTGAAGGATACAGTTCAGTCATAACGTTAAAACCACTGATGTGAAGTGAAGTAAAGTGAAGTGATCTACATATTAGGCAGCAAGTGAGCAGACAGCCCTTGAAGGTGCTGAAGCAGGAAAGGATTAGCAAGCTTAAAAACCCCTCTGCCAAAAACCAAACTGTGACGGCTTATGGGGGTTTCCAGGTATGCAGTGGTCAGTACCTACCAAAAAATGGTCCAAGTCAGCAAAAGTGGTGAACTGGCAACAGGATCATGTGTGCCCAAGGTCATGTGATGCTCATGGAGGCCCCATCTCACAACTTACAGGACCCTTACAGTTCCCAGTGACACTGCCAGGGATTTTGAGCCCCACAAAAAGATTTTACACTGGGCCACACAACTCTAACAATTAGGCCAAAATACATAATCAATACATTTTTTGGGCCTTTAGAGGTCTAGTGGAGTCCATGTCTCAACAGGTCAGAGCTGTTTTGTGGGCAAATTTTTAATGTTATGGCTGATCTGTTAAAAAACACAGCATCACAGCATCCTCACAGCTGTGCTCCTCTTCAAAATCTAGTAGTAAGTCACCTTCCCTGGACAGTAGAAACAGTTACTCCAACAAAAGCAGGATAAACAGTTGATTTGGGAAGAAACAACTAATAAGCATGTGTCCAAATACTTTTGTCCATATAATGTACATTTAATATATGTTTCCCCTGCTTCTATAAACTTACACTGACACGGCCAAACAGGGTTTTTCTGCCATAGGTGGATCATAGATGGTTCCCTACAGACGTTTTCAGTGGGTGGTTCTTCAGATAACCTTTTTAAATATATGGACAGAACCCATCAGCATGTCCAGTCTTTTATGACACACTTTATGACTTCGGAATAACTGTAATCTATGTAGTTATTCTCTTATAAACCTTAGGATAATATGTCTGCAAGAACCTCCCCATTATAAACATGTTCCATACCATTTAAAGGTATCTACACAAGAACAAACACCAGTCCAATTTGATATTACAGGAGTGTATTCCTCCCTGCACAGCACTGCCACTGAGCCCCTCCATGAACTCCCCCTAATGCAGGAACATTGGATTTGCAGATACTGTGGATCCAGCACGTGAGTGAGATGCTAAGACGGATGGCCTACGCGCCCAGGCACACTGCCATGCACTGTGAAAGAGCAGCTTCCAAGGAGACACAGACGACAGCTGACTGCGCCGTATGTATTCACGCAGGTGCCAAGAAAGCCGTCTGTGGTCCTGCCAGGACCCTCAAAGCGTGATTATGCACGAAGCGGACACAGGCGCCTGTCTCAGAACACATATCGGTTGCTTGCTGCTCTGCCTTTGACAGCAGTTTATGGTATTATGGTCTTATGTAATGTGCTGGTGTATTCATAAGCAGCCATGCGTTGATACAGCAGTGCCCATGAGCTATCATCTGTGGAGATACTGATGGATGCAGAATTGCTAGATACTATTAAGCAAAGGCTCCTTTTTGGAGGCCAGTGTTGGTCACCTAGGTTCCTCACTCTGGATGTGAACCACAGTCTTAAAAATTAAGATATTTGGCTCATGCTATAGAGGAATCACTTACAGCTCTGTGTGGTATCCTACATTTTCTTGTATTTCCCCCCCAATTATGTTAGACCTAATTTTACTGAGGCCTCAGCCTCAATAACTGGTGCTATTATGGGTAGACCTCCATTTCCTGGCCTGTTTTCTGTGCTTTAGGTATCTGTTGGGGGCCTTTTTGGCTGTCCTGTCAAACATGAGCATTCCTAGGTTACAGAATTCCCATACAATGGATGCTCTTATACTCCACATTACCTCTGAAGGCCACTTATGACCTCAGAATTTATGTTTATCAATTATTTTTCAACCCCAAATCTTTATCCCTGACAATGAAAAGGCCTGTTTTTGCAACCGCGACTTTAAAATCATTATATGCAAAAAAATGGTTGATAGGCTGCCTTGTTCAATAAACAGTCTGGGCTGAAACACTTGTGGTGGAAATTTTCCAAATAAGCAGAAATCAGTAAAATCACAGAGTCACAATTAATGCACCAAAGTAACAGATTAATTAAAAAAAAAAGCTTTCGGCCGGGGAGAAGCTCCTGGCAAATACCCAGAGATCCTGAAGGTTGACCAAGTTACAAAAGGTTATATATCTCCCCAATGGGGTGTTGTCACCTTCCATTGGTTCACAGAAGACAAAGAAGTTACAGCGCATTGGTTACACCTAACTGTGATATGAATAAACAAAAGGGTGTTAACATACGTGCATAATTAATGAAGAGGAAGGAAGCTCAAATATGGTTTTTAGAAGCCCTTTACTCCTGGAGATTTCCAAACGAGTTGGTATGCAACTTCGAGGTCACTCGGACAATAACTCACTGTGGCCAGCATAGGGAAAACAGATAAGGCCTACACTCAGGACCGGAGGAGTAGCTAGTTTGTTCCACTTCGAGCGAAGGGGAGTAACTGATTTGTGGTCTCACTTCATCTGTAGCAGTAAAAGTCTATTAGTATGTTAGTCTGGATATAATATACTAAGAGAATGAAGCAAATGGAATACATATGGTATATGTGAGAGACAATAATCATCTGACTGTGAATGGGCGGAGCTAAACTGCTGTAGGCTGAGTATGCAGATATGATAATATGACGATTTACCTCACATTACAAAAACATGGGCTGTAATTACAATATAGTATAGAGAAATGCATTCACTGGACAGACTATCCCAGGATGTTACATTCCAAGACAGAGCGTTTCGGACTGGGAAGACATCTCATTAGCCTCCCAGTGGGAAAGTGGTGAAGATAAGCAGATTACAGTTTTGTTGTGGATAAGTAAAGGTAAGCTTTAAGGGAACATTCACACAACCTGCAGCCTTTTCACAGCTTCTGTAATACACTATAATTATGCTTATCATTATAATCAATATAATCATAAAAATGATCACTTACTCCATAGAGATGGACACTGAAATCTAATCTTAACCCTGGACCCAATCATAGCTATCTTAGCTATTCATAGAACAAACAGTAGCTGATTGTCTTAAAACAAGCAGGGTTGCAGGATATAAGGGTCCGTCTCTCTGGTGTTTTTTCCTGTATTAATAGCAGTGAGAGCCACTATATACCGAATAGAGTGTGAAGTCACCCCGGCTATGACTGGCAAGAGAGGTAACACTGCGGTTCTGGGTCAGTCATAAAATTGAATAATTGACCACTTTGAAATATTGAAATATGCATTAAAGGCTAAACATGTGGTAATAAAAATAATCTAAGAAGAACAGCAAACTATTATTATTATTATTATGATTATTATTATTATTAGTAGTAGTAGTTGTGGTGGTACACTTACCAGAAGATAACAATAAATAATAAATTTACCAAATTATTTGGTCAGTTGGGGATGGGGTGGGGAGGTCATCATCCAACATCCTGACCTTATTAAAGCTCTTATCACTGAATGCAATCAAATCCTCACAGCAATGCTCCCTGGACAGTAGAGACAGATACTCCAACAGAAGTGGGATAAACGTTTTTTTTTTTTTTTAATACTCTTGATTTGGGAAGAAACAATGAATGAGCAGGTGTCCCAATACTTTTGTCCATATTATGTACATTTCATGTTTTCCTTGCTTCTATAAACAGATAATAATAATAATAATAATAATAATAATAATAATATTATTATTATTATTATTAATAATAATAATAATAAAAGTAGTAGTACACTTAACAAAACATAAGAATAAATGATACATTTATCAAATATCTTAAAGCTTTCTTCTCAAAGTTCACGTCTGCGGGCTTTTATTTTGAAACCAACTAAACAGCTCAGCAATGCCAGTTAAGTTAAGTAAGTTAGCTAAGTAAAGCTCCCATAAATATGTTAATTTAATAATTGTATATTATTGTATATAATTGTATAATAAATGTATATTTTTATACATTTTAATACTTTCTATTTTTTAAGCTCACCGTAAGACTTTTAATTTGCTGCGCGTCTCCGCCGTCTCTTCATCCAGGAAGCCTGAGCGAGAGCTGGAATGGAGGCTGGTTATGGGAGGCGAGTAGAGACCAGCTAGAGCCTCCGTTTCATTTTCATTCCCAGCAGAACTAAACACTGCCAACATGACAAATGGTAGGTCGGTTTAAGTGCGTTTAATTCAGTGAAGGGTTTCCTTTTGAACTGTTGTCGCCGGGGGTCAGCAGGCTAGCGCGGTTAGCCAATAGCTAGCGGGTTCGGTTGGGGCGGTTTGTGCGGACGTGGCTTGTTTCAGCTTCATGTCCAGGACCGGTGTCCCGCTTTAGCCGGTCTGATCGGGCTGTTTTTGAGTATTGCACACTTCCAATAACTGTTATCTACATTAATAAGATGAGTAATTTAGTCAGTGTGTTTGAAGGCGTGCAGCTAAGCAGCGCAGTAAACAGCCTGCTAACGTTAGCTAGCCAGCCAGCCAGCCAGCCAGCCAGCCAGAGAGCCAGCCAGCCAGCCAGCCAGAGAGCCAGCCAGCCAGCCAGCCAGCCAGAGAGCCAGCCAGAGAGCCAGGCAGCCAGCCAGCCAGCCAGCCAGCTGTCACCTGTGAAAGGCAGCCAGCTGTCACCTGTGAAAGGCAGCCAGCTGTCACCTGTGAAAGGTAGGCAGCTGTCACCTGTGAAAGGTAGGCAGCTGTCACCTGTGAAAGGTAGGCAGCTGTCACCTGTGAAAGGTAGGCAGCTGTCACCTGTGAAAGGTAGGCAGCTGTCACCTGTGAAAGGTAGGCAGCTGTCACCTGTGAAAGGCAGGCAGCTGTCACCTGTGAAAGGCAGCCAGCTGTCACCTGTGAAAGGTAGGCAGCTGTCACCTGTGAAAGGTAGGCAGCTGTCACCTGTGAAAGGCAGGCAGCTGTCACCTGTGAAAGGCAGCCAGCTGTCACCTGTGAAAGGCAGCCAGCTGTCACCTGTGAAAGGTAGGCAGCTGTCACCTGTGAAAGGTAGGCAGCTGTCACCTGTGAAAGGTAGGCAGCTGTCACCTGTGAAAGGTAGGCAGCTGTCACCTGTGAAAGGTAGGCAGCTGTCACCTGTGAAAGGTAGGCAGCTGTCACCTGTGAAAGGTAGGCAGCTGTCACCTGTGAAAGGTAGGCAGCTACACACCATTAAAAGACCTTTATCATTTAGCTAGTCTTTAAAACAGGGAGAGAAAATGCTCTACTTATGATTAGTGCTCGTTTACTATAAAGCTAAGACATGTATTTGTGCCTGTAGTGGATGATGAACACAACAAAACATATCAATAGAAACATATGGAAGAAATAAAGTTAATTTGCTGATAAGGTAAAGTCCTAATGCTGTCTGTGATTTCATGAAATGTTGAAAATGTTGTTTTTATGTGTGGTCAGGCAGACTGTCTGACTGTGCATGTGGTGTAAACCTTTATATAATACATTATTAAGTAGTAATAATAATAATAATGTGGTTGGTGTGGCGCAATGGATAACATGGCGTTTACGGCATTTAGCTGACGCTCTTATCCAGAGCGACTTACAAGGTAACTCATATTACAGATGAGGGTCAGTGTAGCGTTAGGAGCAGCACCCACAGTCACCCAGATCGGGAATCGAACCCCAGCCTGCCACTGAGATACCACTGAGATACCACTGGGCTATAACACCATGTGGGAGGCTGGGGTTCGATTCCCGATCTGGGTGACTGTGGTCCTTGGGCAAGACTCCTAACACTACACTGACCCTCATCTGTAATATGAGTTACCTTGTAAGTCACTCTGGATAAGAGCGTCAGCTAAATGCCGTAAATGTAAATGTAGTAATAATAATAATAGTATTAGGATTAGCTCTGTGGTTCCAGCTCCGGGTTGTGGGTTTGCTACCCGGGCTCTGCAAGCTGCCACTGTTGGGCCCTCTCTGCTCCCCGTCTTGTCTTGAAGCTGACTGACAGAAGGCCTAGAATCAGCCTTGCTGCAACACCCACACTCCAGCCAAACTCATCTCCAGCAAGATGGCTTAAATCTGAATTATAATAAATCTACAATATTCCTTTTATCCAAACTCTTAAGCAGTGATCTTGCTCTCTCTAGGTAGCATGTAATACTAGATATGCAGTTAAAGTCCAGTGGAGAAACTCCTTTGTGTCTCTATGATCAGTCATTTATTTGGGGTGATGCACAAAAACATGAATGACCGAGTAAGAAGTAGAAGTATTAAATTATCCTCCTTCTGTTTTTTCCACAGTCTACTCCTTTGACGGCATCCTTGTATTTGGGCTTCTCTTCATTTGCACTTGTGCGTACCTGAAGAAGGTCCCTCGCCTGAATAGCTGGCTTTTGTCGGAGAAGAAGGGCGTGTGGGGAGTCTTTTACAAGGGTATGTTTGTAATGTTGTGTTTTTGCTCACTCCCTGATGGTTTCCAGTTACAAACAAAAAAATATATGTTTTTTGTTATTAATAAAATATTAATATAAAAATATTGTTATATATAATAAAAATACAAATGGGATTTACATTGTTCGTTCATGTCCTTGGTCGTGTTTAGCATAATCCAGTTGTAATTATTAGTAATATTTGGTCAGAGGGCTTTTAAATGCTTCTGATATTTGGCTAACATTTAAATTATCACAAGGAGGGCGGTGAGGGTAATGGGGCTGTGTAAGAACCTGCTGATATGATTCATATTTTTAAAATAACATTTTAGGAAAACTGAATATTAAAAAAAAAAACAAAAAAAAAACACCATGCATAAAATCTGAGTGAAAGAAAAGTTGACTTTTTATGTCATCAGAACCGTGGGATCAGAATATGGAGTACAACACTAGCATTTAGTGATTGGGGTTTATAAACAACACAAAACTAACCACTCTCTGGCACCAATATTCAATATAAATATCAATGCTGTTATTGAGACTCAATCCAGTATTGCAGAACATTAAATTGTAATACTTTGATATATTGTAATGTCAGTATATTTTCTTACACCCCCAGAGGGTAAAGCGTATGAAATAAGGACCACCTGATTTACACCAAAAGGAGAGAATGCTTTTGCTAAAATATTCAATTTGAATTATTTGACATTTCCAAGTTATTGGTAGGGCATATGTTATACATTACATATAGTATGCAAAACCTTGCATCTTTCTTTTGTTTTTATTTTTCACTTTGACGTTTGACTCTGGCAGTCGTTCTTTACATCAAATCAAAAATTCATGATTGCTAGACCAGTAGAAATGCTTCAAAATGACTTGGAATAAAATAGTTTTACATTGACTTCCATTGGAAGTTAAAAAGGTTCTTACCTTCTGTAAAATTGCATTGAGTTTTTTTTGCATGACAGTGACAATATACAATACTATAATTAAAAATATATACTGTCTCTGACCTAATATATTTCCACATTTTCCCCCTCCACAGCTGCGATCATTGGGACACGACTGCACTTTGCCGTGGCGCTGTCCTGTTTGGGTATGGCATTCTACCTGGTCTTTCTGAAATGACAGGGACGGAGCAGCTGCTTGGACACTGTTCGGACAATGTGCCCTGGAACGCCATTAGAAATGGGGTACTGGCAAGTGCTGCCATCTACTGGTGAGGGCGCACACAGGCTCTGCTCCACCGTTCTGGTTCCTGTGTGGACTCCCCATGCACAAATACACACGGTTCAAATTGTGACATATGGTGATCTCATCCAGCAGAGTTTCTCATTTGATCATTTCCTTTAGGCTTGAGGTGAGCAAAGATGACCCAAGGGCAAGATATACAGAGACGTGTCATTCCCAACTGAGGTTTAAACACAGCTCAAATTTAGGGGGATAGAGTAGTAAAATGAGGACATATAGCCTGTGTGTTTAATTATTTATCCTGTAACTGGGTAGAAAGTACCTTTTTGGGCCAAAATGAAGAAACACTATGATTTTTTTTTTTTTTTTTTTTTTTCTTTTGGATTGGAAATGCTTGGTGGGTCTTTATAGGTTCGGCTGTACAGGCTGGTCACAGCCTTTTCTAAATATACTCTATTTTAGCTATGCTGTTAATTTCAGTGTATATTATAAACTTCTGTCACTCCTTCTAAGACGAGCGAACTTCAGCTCCAGCAGGTCAACTCTATGGGAGATTTTGGAGGCCTTTAAAACTTGGATTACAAAATGTTAACTAAAATATGTGAAAATGTGCAGCGGTTTCTGTCTTCTGCATCTGGATTTGCACGTGACGTTACTGTCCCTTCCTACCATATCTCTTCCACACAGTGGTCATTCTGTAAATACACAGCCATATACTTTACCTGTTCTGAAGGATCGACACAATATGATGGGCATTGAATGTTGATATTTGTAAATAAATGTGAGAAATATATTACGGGGAACCGTGAGAAGCATCTTAATGATCGGGATGGGTTTCTAAAGCAATACTTTGCTAACTGAGTGGTATTGTCTCCTTTAGTCAGTTACAGATCTAGCAGATGTAAAACAGTCCAGAAAGTCACTCTCTCTAAACGTCGGCTCACGTTGTTCACTGTAATCTGTAATCACTTAGTAAATACCAAAGTGGTCATAGCCTTGATGTCGACGTCGATGCTGTGCTGTTCATATGAAGCATTAATGCTGATCAATATCAAATGGAAGGTTTTGAAACCCTTGTTTTTTTGTATTTAAAATAAAGACTATACACCCTTTCATGAGTTGGAGCTCTAAGAGTTTATGTGGGGTTTATGTAGCTGCCTGTGTTGCTTTGAGAAAAGCGCATAGCTCTAGAGATGCTCCATCTGTTTTTGATGAAACTTTGTGTAGAGAATACCCACAACAGTGGTCACCACTACCTCCTTCTTGGAGATTTACCTTCTTGCAGACTTTAAGCAACCCCACCCAACCCCATCCATCAAACTACTGCCAACAGAAGTGCTTGATTAGCTAAAGAAGGTGTTTGATTTGGACTGGAAATGAAACCTGCAACCTTTTTTTTGACTGAAACATAAACTAATCCACTATGCATGGTTGGTAATATCAGAGGGTGCTTATAGAAACCATGTGTCCAGAAAAGCTGAACCATCATACAGCTATTTATATATAGATAGATATATAGGTGTTGAGGTTATTGCAGTCAAAGGGGGCAGTACCAACTATTGGAGCATATTGTGTCCTAATTGCATTGTTATTCATTATATTTTACAAATACTTTTAAAGAACATTTCTTCAGTTGTATATTAAAATGAATTAATGACCATGTGTTTAAATACATAGCTGTCATATTTGTCATTACTTGTGCACTTGCCCTATTTTAGTACTTTAGTAGTTTAGTAGAGAACTTACTTCTACTTAAAAAAATCAACAGCTAATATAATGAATAACATTGCAATTAGGACACAATATGCTCCAATAGTTGGTACTGCCCCCTTTGACTGCAATAACCTCAACACCTATCTATTTATCTATCTATATATAAATTTAAATATACACACACACACATATATATATAAAATTTGTTTAACTTGTCATGCTTTCTAGATATACATAGGTAGGCCTTATGGTGGCCCATATACTGATGGGCACATGTCCTAAATTCTTGCACTGTTTGTAAGGATTGAACTTTATTCGAGTAGAATGTTTTACAGTCAAAACCCCACTTACAGCTGTAATAACAGGTCTAAACTATTTCAATGACTCTGTGTCATGTAGAGAGGCACACTCCTGTATTTAGATTAATTTTATTTACAGGCACCAGCTGCAATTGCGGGGCACTGCCACGGGGTGGCAGCCTTGTTGAGCTCTACGTGTAGCAAATTGCAAACAACCAGTGTTTAGAATTTAGGATACTACTACTACTACTAATATTAATAATAATAATAATAAAACAAATAAACATGTCATATTAACGTTTAAAGATCATGCAGATCAAACAAAACATCTAACAGATGGTGCAGCATCTCCCTCTCCTGTCATTTATGGCTCTTCTGTTCGCTTTGTTTTTACTGGCTACAGTACATTTAGCAAGTGCAGTTTACAGTCCGTACGCAGTGTTTCCTGTCCTTGCTGCCCCCTCTCTCTCGCCCTCTCTCTGCGGCTGGACCGTCTCTGCAGCCAGCCTGCTGTCTCTGCTGCTCTCCCTGTTCAGCAACATCACGCGACTTCACGCGAGACCGGGGGATCACGAGAACACGCCGTGCGTTCAGTTCACGCAAAACGTGGCAGGCTGTTTAAAAGAGCGGCTCGACTGGATATACGAGCTCAGGTTGAGCCCTTTCACACACAAACTGTCCACGCATGCAGGTTTTTATAGGTTTCAATGATCATAACAGCATGCACATATTAATATCGACACTCCTCACTGTTAAACACTAAATATCTAGCAAACGTGGTTTGATTGGACCGTCTTAAGCCAAAACTGTATTGAACTTTTCTGTTAAATACAGAATTACAGCACAGTTTATATTTCTTTGCTAAATTTTACATTTGCACACATAAATAAAGTGCAATAATTAAATAAATGCATAAATGCATAAATAAAGACATAATTGTGTCATTACTTGTGCACGTGCACTATTTTCTTTATGTTAAATGAAACAAACAGTACTTTTACTGCTTTAAAATATGCAGAAGTGTGTCCTAGTAACTTACCTCTACCTAAAAAATCAACAGCACATGTAATTTGACCACAGAAGCCCAGACTTTTGCACACAGCTGGATAATATATTCATTATTTTGCTGCAAAACTACATATTTTGCTGCAATAGCAGCTGTAACTCTACTTTTCCTATTTGTTCGAGTACTTCTATTATTTATTTTATGTAAATATTGGTAATTTATCTACGTTTTTGCATCTGAGTGTCTTGCTATCCCTTTTTAGCTGCTGTGGCACTGTGCATTTCCCCACTGCGGGACTAATAAATGACTATCTTGCCTTATCTTATTTGTCCTTGAGTTTTAATAACATGCCCAGTTCCCCATGAGGAAAGGTCTCCTACAGCATCATGCTGCTACCACCACCATGCTTCACCTCTGGAACAGTGTTTGCAGGGTTGCATCATACCTAACATTGGGAAGCTCCAACACAGCTCAGAGGCCCCAGTTAGAAAACACCTTAATGCAAAGACGACTCTGGTAGAGCGAGAATCACCCTGAACACTTTCTCTCTACCAGTTACACTGGGTTTAGCACGAAGATGGATTTTTTGGGGAAACCAGGCACTAGACCAGGTTTCATCATACAGAACAAGGGGTTGATGTGAGGCACGCTCACACTGACCTGGAGCTCGTGACACCCAACACGAGCAGCAGCGGTGTTTAACGAATCAGTCCGAAAAGAATCGAACAGCTCGATTCATTTTTGCTTCGAGGCTGGCGTAATGATTAGACGTCAACTTTATTACTTTTATTACTTATAAACAATTATAATGAATACTTAGTATAATTAGAATGCTTTATAGAATTATAATTAAAAAATTAAAAATACTATGATATGCTAAATATATATATCTCACACAACGACAAGAGAGTGGAAAGAGGAAACTGAATAAACATTAAAATATTAATTTATTTCCATTTTAGTTTAATAAGATTAAATTATAAAAAGGTTTACAGGCAAAACTACGAAGCCGCTAAAATGTCAAGGTGGGAAAATAATATTTAGAGATATTTATTGATTATAAAATGCATTATTAATTTATATTTAATAGCATAAATAAGTACATTAATACATTGAGATAACATATGGCTAAATTGAGAGAATGATTCATCATGATTCAATCGAGAAAACGTTTTAAGTCTCTAAATAAATATTTTTTTGTACCCTGCTACTTCAGGGGCTCCGTAATTAACACAGTGTGTAAATGCTAGCTACCAAAAAAAACACCCCCCCCCTCAAAACAAACAAAAAAACAGGTCGATTCTTTTGAACTCGGTGAGTCGGTTCATTAGAACAAGTCATTCACGAGTCTCCACGACCACGCGGCGGAAAACAGCAGCTCGAGCGGGGAGCAGCGGAGCAGCGGAGCCTCAGCACGCCGCCGCGGACACGTTTGAGCGCAGTGAACGCGGCGCTGCATCAGGAAAAATCTCCAGCAGCAGAAAACAAGCTGCGAGTCGAGTCGCGCGTGGTTAACTCGGCTAAAAGCAGCGGATCGGTGGCGAGCAGAGCAGAGCAGAGCAGAGAGAAAGGGGCACCTGTGGCGAGGAGTTCAGTGCATCGCGTTCAGTGCACCGGACCGGACCGGATCTCGCCTGAGGGGTCGTGTCTTGCCTCGTGTGCTGATCTGGGGAGCAGAGCACAAGTTTTTTGTTTTGTTTTGTTTTTGTTGCTTTGCAGAGAAAGAGAGCGCGTGAGGCAAGAGGAGAGGAGAGGAGGGGGGGCTGCACGGTCGGCAGGAATGTCCCAGAAGGAGAGACCCACTTTCTATCGGCAGGAGCTCAACAAGACGATATGGGAGGTACCGGAGAGATACCAGAACCTCTCCCCGGTGGGCTCGGGTGCTTATGGATCGGTGTGGTAAGTCGTCTCTTCCTTTTGCATGACGCTTTCTGCCATTGCATAACACTCAACGCTACCGAGCGAGCTCGCGCTTAACACACAGTCCCTGTAGCTAGCAAACATGCACGCGCGTACGAGCTAAAGTTTTGTCCTCTGTTGCACACGCTGCTGCGAGTGCTTTCTTGAGTTCAGTTTGGGTTGTGCATTCGTTAAGACCCTGCTTGATGCCTCTTTAAAATCGTCGATCGGTTGCATTTGGATAAGAGAAGGCTCGTGCATTAACGTGGAAGTTGCACTGCTGGTGCAAGGGAGCTGCTGTTGGCCTCTAAATGCAGGCATTCGAGCTGTTTTGCCTCTGAATAGTAGCCTCTTTTGTTTACTGCACGGGACGTGCTCGTGAGCGAGGGAGGGAGGGCTCGAGGGCTCGAGGAAGAGGCCTCGCACTGCCTTTTTTTTATATTGCATGTTTGCACAACGTGCGTGCGTGTGCGTGTGTGTGTGCGCGTGCAAGTCCGGGCAAAAGTGGTGACTTTTGTCATTTGAAGCCCACAGCATTCATATGAAAAGCAATGAAGGCATCCTGGGCATCCAACAGAGCATGCGTGGTGAAATGTCATGCTTTTTACTGTAATCCATGCGTTGAGCTGTGTCACGTGCTTCCATGCATGGAGTGGAGCATTTGCTTGCCATGCATGTTGCACTGTGGCTATAGGGGCTGGACTGGAATGATGTCACCCAGGGTGTCTGCTCTGACTCATACTTCCAGGATTAGGTGGTCTCCTCACCGCTGGTTAGTCATGCAAGATGGATGGGGCACCCTGCTCCACAAGGCCTCTTTAAGGGTGACTCGTGCTGCTGTTCTGCACTGCTTAGACTGTGTGAAGGCAACCCATCCGTTACTGTCAGTGGCCACTGCAAAGGATGATTAGGACAAGGTCGCAGTGGAAAAGCAGGGTCCTCTGATCAGAGCGAATACCGACCGGTTGTGCACCTGTAGAGATTTTGTCGCCAACAAGTCCGCACCCCTCTGGGTGTGCGGTACGGCCGGCGTCAAGGTCAAGCTGCAGAAGCAAGAATCCCCAGGCTGGGTTCGAATGGCACGCTGTCCAGAGTTTCCTGGACTGTCCTCTAACATTCAGGAGCATCCTGTTCCAGCGCTGTTCCAGCGGCACCCTTGGAGCATAAATAATTCTCTGTGCCTTTGCCTCATGCGTGCCAGCTTGGTAAATAAGTCCCTACACGAGTGAATTAATATCTCTGAGCTGGAGCGCCATCCACACTTTGGGATGGAAATGACACCGCCTGCTGTCTGTAGATAGATAGATAGTAGCGGGGTGATCATACACACAGACTGGTTAGATTTCACAATTTCACAGTTTCACTATTCACTAGTTCACTATTTTGCTATGCGTTGAAACCCCTACTTTTATCAGTTGTTTTATTCAGAGACTGACGTTAGCAGCAGACTTTGCCTTCAGTTTCGAAGGAGAGTAAGCCCTCGCTCTGCTTTCCCCGACAGCCATTCCCTGTTTAAACCGCTGGAACACACACACACACACACACACATACACACACACCAAATAACACCAGTAGCACAAAACTGAAGGCAGACACGCTGAAGCTCAGCAAATGACTGAAATCTGTCTGTGTTGTGAGTGTGTGTCTCTCCCCTCCAGCCTGACTGTGGTGCTGCTGATTAGACCGCCCAGCGTTGCTCTCTGAATAAAACTGAGAAAAATGAGTAATGTATGAAAGAATGGAAAAAGTTGAGGAGGCAGCTACAGATGCGAAGCAGCTGACCGGCACTAGACAGAAGTAAACAGAAGTGTTGTTTGGAAAGGAGATGTACGTCACGCTGCATTGTGCCTGTGCTCTATTGTCCTCTTCAGCAGAAGGGTACGACATGCAAAACAGCCTCTAGCACAGTGATCTCCAACCCTCCTCTTGGAGAACTTCCTTTCTGCAATTTTTAATGTCTGTGGTCGCTGAAATCTGAGCTTTTCCAAAACACCAAGGTGGAGAATTTAAAAACTCTGTTTTGATGATATTCGCATGGACGGGGAAATCGGCCAATGCTGACTTCACAGCGCATGCGTATTTCTGGCTGAATCTCAAATACCTCCTCACTCCCTAAATAGTGAACTACATGCATTATAAAACTACAAGATAACCCTAGATTTCTGATTTCCACATATGAATAAATGTAAAAACTGGTCTATTACAAATATGGAATTCTGTATTTAGATTTAGAATCTGTAATTTCGTGACTTGCGTAGTGCACTATATAGGGAGTAGTGTGTAATTTGAGATTGAACCTGCTATTACTATTCCCATACAAGGCTGTTATGCTCATGCAAGTGTTTTTGTCTCTGGGAAAGTTTAAAATTTAATGAAATTTTGTAAAAAATACCTGGAAACCTGTGGACGGGGCCTAATGCATCCTGTTCAGCCAATGATGGACTAGAGTTTAGGGTGTTTAAAGTTGGATCCAAATCCAAAGTAGAGCTGGTGATATGGAAAAAAATGATATCACAATATTTAAAGACATTTTTTACGATATATGATAATTATCGCAATATTTCATCATGTAAACAAAATGTACCAATTTTACCAATGTAAAATTTTAAGATTTTTACTTAAAATAGGCTGCACTCTGTTGAATTAAATAAAACTGAGCTCTTTGTAATGAAACATGCAGATAATCAGTGTTCTTTAAGTACTGACGATATTCACAATACACTCATAAAAGCATACTGTGTATCACGATAACAAAACTCATCACGATACAATAATACATTGTCATATTGCCCAGCTCTATTCCAAAGTCTGCAGGACATTAGCTCTGCAGGAACCGGGTTGGAGAGACTAAACCATAGCTATATTGTGTGCTGTGAGCCACCTGACCAATCTCAGACGTTCTAGATGAGTGTTCTGTGGGTTTTATAGACGAATCGAGGCTTTCACATGCAGCAAATGTGTGTCATTTTGGTTGAGCTAGAAATGGCAATTTCCAGGCGAGTCTTTAATCATTTCCCATCAAGGACTAACCAGAGTGCTTTTAATATCCCAGCATGTAACCATATGATCGCAGTGTGTTCAGGTCAGTACAGTAGAACTCTAATTTCAGTAGCTGTGCACTTCTTCAGATGCGGTTTTAGTTGTTTTACTTTTAGTCTCAGCCGCTGGTGGGAAAAGGTGTGCAGTTATTGTTAGCTTTGTTGTTTTCCGGAGTTGAAAGAATAGATCTGGCTTTGTTGGAGCACAGCCATCCTGGGTATTTTCCCAAGGGTTGTGGAATGCATCATTGTGAAGATGTCACATGAATGCAGCTACATGCTTTCCTTTTTTGTGAAGTGCGAGGGAACGTCATGATGTTCCTGCCTTGGAATGTCCTGTACCTTCTGCAACAGACCAGTCCAGACAGAGTTTTGAACACAATGTACTTGAGATGCACTAATTGCAATTGTCTTAGCTGTACCAGGACCGACCATCAGATTCTGATCTGGGTGGATCAGAATTTTTTTGCAATTGCAGTTTTCATTAATACTATTTTTATATGCATAAGAGCATTTTTTAAAGATTTTCCAGATTAAGACATGAGACGTAGACCTGAGACACTCGTAAAAAGACTTCCTACAAGTTTAAAAATGTAAAAAAACAACAAGCAAACCAATGAAACGAGAGTAAATGTGACCGGCCAGTCGATCAGCGCATTTCTACAATGTACCAAAGTTCTTGCTTAAATGTAGGACATCTGAAGACCTGCCTGATCATCCAGGTGAAAGTGAAAGTGAATGTAGCAGAGACGAAACTGTTAATCCAGCTCTAGTTTCATGTAAGTTAGGGTCATCATTTCAGGACTAAGAGTTATGTGCAGGACAGCATTGCGGTGAGCATTCATAAGTAGGGAGTTTTCACTTCTGTTCAACCACAGCCTTTTCAGATCTGACGGCACCAGGCAGGAAATTCAGAGTTAATGGTTCTCTTGATCGCGAGCCCAGACCATCTGGCCACATTTGTGCTGCATTTGCAGGAACTTCAGGGGATTTTTCACCTCGTTCTGGCACCAGGTTCTCTCGACCTGGCCAAGGTTGTACAAAGGACGTTCAAATTCCAGGCTCCTTCTCTCTCTATCTTGCTCCCTTGGCATCACGTAATCAAGAAGATCAGCTGAGACGGCCTAACATGCGAGGGTTGATTATGCAAGCTAATTTCCTCCAAGTGATTTGCGTGGCACTGCCTCCAGGAGCGTTGCTTCACTGCCTATAGAAACGAAAGCACAGGAACGCCACCATGTGCTGCTTTTGTTCTAGGTACAGTGTGAGCCTACATCTGCTTGATCTTGTCTGCAAAGCCTCACCTTCTCAGGCACTCGGCTGACTAACGTGCAACAGTGCCTGCTGCCTAGATAAGGAAATGGGAGCTGTCCCTCAGGCCTTGGTGCTTTCCCACGTTTCACAATCGAAATTTGACTCACACTTTCCAAACTGTTTTGTGCCTCCAATTACGAGTGCCGTAGGTCAAAGCCCAAATATACCGTGCTGTCTGACCATGGATACGTTTGCATGAACTAATTTAAAGGGAGCTCCAGTGATGTGTATAATTAAACCATTGAGATCATTGAGATGTAAACACAGTTGCTCAGAGTAGTTCATCTCGAAGGGCTTCGCTCTGGAGAAACGTACCAACGTACTCTGAATGGCTCGGTCTTGCTTTTCCGCACCACTTCTGCACCACTTTTCCACACCACTTTAGTGTAATGCTGGCCGACATCAGAGCTGGTACCCGGGTCATTGCTGCAAACGCATTGGCCATAACCTCCCAGCGTCGGTAGAATCACATGTGATAGGGGAGAGTACTAAGTGGGTTGGGTAGTAGGCTAAAATTGGGAAATTGGATAAAACAAACAGAATTTGTTAATTAAAAAAAGGTTCTGATGACTAAGGCACTGTCACTATGAACAGAGGTTCGAGTCCCGGTCATGCTGCTAGCCATCGGCAGCCGAGACCAGAGAGAGCACAATTGGCCTTGCTCTCTCCAGGGGCGCTTTTCTGCTGTGCTGGCCGTCGCTGGCCGTCGCTGGCCGTCGCTGGCTGTCTGCAGGCTGGTGGATTGAAGCCAACTTTGCGGCGCTTGCCTCCAGGCGCGTTGGTTGCCCGGCGATGTTGCATCAGCAGCAGTTTGAAAAATGAGGGGCTTGACTGCGCATGCATCAGAGGTTGGGTATGCTAGTCCGCCCTCACTGCTGTTGGGGGCATCGCGTGAGGGTGGTGGTGGTTATGAATAGGTTGGGTAATTGGCAGTCCAAATTGGGGGGAAAAATGGGTATAAAAAAAAAAAATTGGCTAAACGGCTAACCATTGCACGTCAAGGGGATCTTGCTGTGTTGTGTGACGCCCCATACATCATCCAGCACTAGGAATGTGTCCCACATCTTGGCGTCAGAACAGGAATTATACGAAACTTGCTTTTGCCTCAGATGCTGAAAGTAGTTATCTGCTGTTAGTGGCACGCCCTGGAGGGAGCGGGGTTGTTGGAGTGGGATTTGGCCTTGCAGCGAGTCCGCTCTGAGTCACACTTAAAGTCTTATGTAAGATATAAAGAGAAACGTTAGGCAGCAGGATTCAGCACTCCAGAGTCCACAGCTTTCGCTGCTGCTCTCTCTGCAGGCGGTTTGGGTGCGGAAATGTATGTTCGTCTGTTGCATTCCAATAAACCCTATCAGCCTTGCCACTAATGGAAGGCTTGCATCCTCTGTAGGCGGTTCGGGTGTGGAAACGAGTAATGTGTCTATTGCATTCCAGTAAGCGTTGTCAGTCTTGCCACTAACTGAAGATGTGCCTCTTTTGTTGCACTCTGCCACGCCGCTGTGTGCATGTTTGTGCAGTAACCTCATTTCTTGTTTACTGGCCTTCTGCTTTAGTTTCTTAGGAAATGCCGTATTTGAAATCTGATCAGCCTCAATTGCTTAAACGTGCTCAACTATGCCACTGTGCAGGACATTCATGGTAGTTCTTTGGGCTCAGCAGTGTTCTTCATAGCTTTAAGGACTTTAAGGTAAACTGCTAGCAGGCAAACTCCCTTCTCTTATCAGGTCTTGCGGTTTCGTCCCCAGTACTTTCCTTCCCAGTGGCCTATTGTGTATATGCATGGTTATCTGTCTTAGCAGACACTGTGGTGAGGAGCGTTCTTTGGGGAATGCTAATGGCGCGTGTGCTTTTGTCTCCCTCCGCCTGTAAGAAGTGGCCTAGTTGCACTTCCTGGAAACTCTATTCACTCGCAGTTTGACCACACCAGCCCTAACTGCTATGGTTACTGCAGAGCCATTGTTCTGAAAGATCACCGATCTTTCAGGGGGAGTTGGGTTGGGGGGAGTTGGGTTGGGGGAGTGGGTGGGGTCAGTGGGATAGGTTTGCTTTGCCTGAACTTTTCTTAAAGGGCTCATATATATAAACTTTCAGAATATAGCATTCACTCAGCAGTGCAGACAAATCTCGACTGCCTGTTTTTGAATGTGTTCGCCCCTCCAAAAAAACCAAAACCTTAAAAACGACACTCGGCCTACAGCAGTTTAACTTCTACACTTAAAAATAGAAGATTTTTTTCAGCCTGGTCAGCTCATTTGAATAAAGCACAAATTCACTGTTCATCAGAACTAATATCTAATCTAATATCCATCACAAGGGCACAGCAATAAGAACAGCCTATTGGAAAATAAAAACATTGAAAGATGATCATGTAAAGTGAATTCGGACTGTTTCTGGCTCACAGAACCACAATAATGGCACAAAATAAAATACGAGACATTTGGGATATGAGCATTTAATGGGAATTGCTCTACTAGTGGCTGTGCCGCCGGGTCCCCCGGTGCTATTGGGATGGTACTGTGCTGAACAACATTTTGCTTAAAATGTTAAAAAGTTTTTCATCTTCACCTTCCTGCCTTTTGTAGATCAGTTCTTTAATAATTTAATTGTGTTCATTATTATTATTATTATTATTGTTATTATTATTATTATTATTCATCATTTTATTTATTCACAGTAACAGAAAGTTTGGTGAGGAGTGCCCAAACAAAGCCACTGCAAAAGTTAGTGGACACCTGTGTTTTCCAAATGTACTCAACAGAGCCACATGTTACAGCTGAGACCCATTCGATAACCAAAACTCCTCCCAGTTTGACTCAAACACTAGTAATAATTGCTTTCCAGGGAATTTGCATATTAAGTCGGATTTCAGTCTGGCTGACCGGAGAACCATTTGGCCATGGAGGGTCAATGTCTGTGGCTAAAATCTAATCAGAATACGATGCAGATACTGGTCACATGAAGTTACCAGGTGTAAACGGGGTCAGAAAGTTTGGATACTCCTCGTTAGGATGGGCTCTGATCAAGCCCTGATTATGTTCCTATCGAACTAGCAGCAGCAAGAGGCTCCGGAGCTCCTACAGGAGCCTTTCATTGTAAAGCATTGGCTGCACTTATGTAAGTCTTATATAAGGTGTAAAGTGGAACGCTAGAAAGCAAATGTACCCCTCGTTCTGCTGCAGCCTTTTTTCTGCAGGCGGTTTCTTCCAGTGTATTCCATTGACACTCGTCACTCTACTAAGCTGCCGCTGTCTTCATGTGATTACGTCACTTCTTGTTTACATGTGCTCTAATTTAGCTTCCTGTGGAAAAAGCTGCACTTTATTTGGTGCCTGATGATCTTACACAGTCTGATATCGGCGAGGCCTTTAAAAAGGGACCTGTCTTTCAGACCTTTCTGCTCTCCACTGTAATCAAAAAGTCCTGATGAAGCGTTTATTAATTGTTTGCTGTTCTAAACTGACAGTCCAGATAAGCGTACTGACGTCATGTTCTCCTCCGCAGCTCGGCGTATGACATCAAAACGGGGCTGAAGATCGCAGTGAAGAAGCTGTCCCGACCCTTCCAGTCCATCATCCATGCCAAGCGCACGTACAGAGAGCTCCGGCTGCTCAAACACATGAAGCACGAGAATGTGAGTGCCACTTCCTTACACTGACACCTGACCAGGCAAATAGATGCACCAATATCGGACATTGTGGGCTGAAGCTCATCTTCGGTTTTCTGCATGTACATACACTTTGCACAATAAGTCCCAATAGGTTCATGTTAATCTGCTCCAGACAGTCCTATTCTTTTGGCAGTGCTTCTCTTCAGGGACTAAACAAGCTGTGTGTGTGTGCATTTGCACATCTATGTCAGCAGTAAGTTCAACTTAAAGTAGCTCAATGCCTTTCATTAGAAGAAGTGTCCATAAATATTTGGACATATAATGTATCTGCTAATGCTGAAACCTGGAATAAATAAAAAAGTACATCATACAGGCAGTGTTAAGAGTTTAAAGGCTTATTTCTTTTGTTTTTTTTGCCTTTCATTTATTTAAGTAAATTAATTAATTAATAATTAATTAAATAGAATTATTAAAATCCTAAATAATATTAAGCTCAAATCCTCATTTTATTAACAGTTAAATAACTCTCCATGGTTAAACACTGGCTATATAATAACTGAATTATCTAAAATGATCCAAGTTATGGCCATGGCTGTTGGGGTTGCCAGGTTGAGTATAAATCCCCACCCCAAACTTTGCTTTAAGGTTGCCCACCGAAAGTCAAAATGACCAAATTCTCCACCCAAAAAAAGTAGTTGATCATTCGTAGCTTGTTTTGTGTCCAGGGTTGTGGATGGGAGTCTTGCTTCCTCTCCAGGTTTCTTCCTCTTGCTCTAAAGGGGTTTTGCCTTGAACTTGAACTCTTTCGTTTTAACTGCAGTTATGAAGCTACAAGTACAAAAAATCCCCACCCTAAACACCCTTGTAGCCTCTTGTAGCTCCAGTGCTAAACTGAAGATCCCTTAGAGCCTCATTTGTTGCTGCATTTTCAGCTGATCCATCGTTTAAATATGGTTCAAATTAGGGACGAAAAACTGGCTTTTGCTTTCATGCTGGAGAGCCAGCATCTCGCGCCTGTGGTTGTCTCGAGGCTGGCTCATGAGTTTCATGAGTGTCCCTAAGCTAGTTCCCATACACGGCCCTGCCTGTGTTGTCCAACCTCTGCTGACCTTCTTGTGATGCTACCCTTGGCCTGTAGTGTTCATTGTCCCTGCACGCTACACTACGAGTGTTCTCCACCTTTTAATAAGCAGACGGAAAGCAAACCTCCTCGGTCTGAGCGAGCATCGGGCCTGAGTCTGGGGTGACGGGCGTCTCTCAGTTGTGAAACACTATCGATCGCTATCTCTAGCTTTGCAAGTAATGAGTGTGATCTTGCACTTTACAGTTTGATGTGCAACTTGACACGTGTCTGTGTGTGTGTAAGAGTGTGTGTGTGTGTGTGTGTGTGTGTGTGTGTGTAAGAGTGTGTGTGTGTGTGCTGTAACAAGGTTCAGAGGGCTTTTTGATTAAAATGTAAAAAACCCAGAAGTTCCTGTCTCCACTGTTTGTTGGTGTTTGGTTAGAGATATCGACGGTGTGGGTCTCTCCTCAGATTTTGCTGGTTTATTCATTTGGCTGTGTGTGAAGGGCCGAGCTGGAAGAGATTTGTGTGAGACGACAGGGCTGAAAGACTAATGCTTCACTTAATTTGACATTTATGGCCTTTCACAGACGCTTCTATCCAGAACAACTTGCAGTTTAATGAAGTTTGAGGGGATAGGAGGTGTATAAACGACATGCTCCATGATTAAACATAATGGGGAACCAACAGTGGTTCTTCTATTGCATCACCCAAAGAACCATTTGTAGCACCTGTATTTATAAGAGTGCAGAGCTCTTAGCCTGTTGTGATTAGGGCATTGCCAGCACTGTGGAGGCACGCTGTAAACCACACCTACAAGGCAGTTCTTTTCGAATGATAAAATGGCCATTTGATAAAGTCTTCTGAGTAACTTTGTGAAGATGGGATAGAGGAGGGTGAGTCAACTGCCATCAGACAGAGTTCAGATCCCTCCTCTCCCCCAAACTCAGCAAAGTAGTTCACAGTAGCGTAGTGTTGCAGCGGTATGAGATTACAACAGTAGGACAGATAACCAGTGATGAACAGTATGGTAACACAGTATACAGAATCTCACAGTCCTTCATCTTATTATTAATAATAAAATTAAATATTCATATAATGTTATTATAATATAATATAAATATAATAATTATTATCTGATACAATTACCCTTAAAGGATTGAAAACCTTTTTTTTTCCAATTTGATCGAACTAATTATTTACTACAATATTTTAGTTAATTTATATAGCATTATAAATATTTATCTATTTTAATATGAAAGTATATGTAATAAATAAGACAGTGTAAAATAAATAACTACTGATTCATTTTATTTTAGATGGATATGTTGATTAATTTCTCCATAAATCAGTTGACTGGTTTACACATTTTTTTTTTTTCAGATTGGAAAATTTATTAAATATAAGAATATTCTAATAGAAAGTTTAGGTCAGATTCATGATATTTTTAAATATATGTGCAGATTTGTTCACAGCTCTGCTCTTATAATGATTAATCCCACTGTTCTCACAAACTGAACAAATCTCACATAGGAAACCACTGGCGAACCTTAGAATCTTCATGAAAACCAGCGTTTTCAGCATAGATAAGGCCTATTGACCCCCCCCCATGTTGCCAGACCATGCTACAGCATATTATTCATTATTAATAAGTTTTAATGTCTGATAGAAATGCTCCCAACATTATTTAATTTATTTTCTAAATGTTAAGCTCAGTACTATTAATATTATTTACTTTATATTAAAGGTAAAATCTGACAAAGTAACTACTGTTGTATTCCCAGCCTGGTAAGTCTTGCACTGTGAAGTGTATTATGTTGTGATCAGATCAAACGTGACTGCAAAATAATCCTGACATCTGACCTGATATTTTGTGCTGATAGTGCAGAAGTGTGCAATATGCAAATGAGCGTTTACCGTGCAGTGAATGTTTTTGAAATGCTGTACTGCGCACTGTGAGCATCCTGACCAATCACTGGTGTTTGTTGTGTGTTGAGATGAGGCAAGGCTTTCCCATGATTCAGGAAACTCACATTAAGTGTGTCAGAAATGCAGGCCGGCTCTGAACCTTCTGAACTTTCTACTGTACCTGGTACCGTATTGGGCATTGGGTGGTATCGGAGTATTGTAGCGGCTGTGGCTAAATTATACATTATACTTCCTATATGCAATATGCAATTCCTAATTATGTTCCTGTCATAATTCAGTCTAATCACACGCTGTTCATTGCTATAAACGTTTGAAATCCACGGTTTGAATGGAATTCCTCTGTGTGAAAGAACCCCTCCCTCTTGGAAGTTTGCATACAGCCACCACTGAGGAGGAGTCAAGAGACTAGGGGCATTTTCACCCTTGCCCCGAATGAATAAGCCCGCTCCCAGGACCGATTCTGGACTCGTTTGGGGGAGGGGCTCATTATCACTGGTTTGCTTTCACACAGAAGAATTCCATTCGAACCGTGGATCATTTACGCAATTTCAAATGTCACAATTTTTGCTAAATAGTCGGACCTACTGGTCCTAAACTGCTTCTAGGCTGGAAGAAGTTGTTGTTGCAGAGTGCGATGAGTAATGAAGCTATTGCCCAGAAGTGAGCAGGCCTGAGGGTTTCCTGAGTAACTTGTGTTTTATTGCAAAGCTGAAAAGAAGCCCTTAAATTATTTATTTATTTATTTATTTATTTTATTTTAGTTTTTTTCCCCTTTCCCCTCCTTTCCTTTTGGCCATGGTCCGCCACTCTCTAGCGTTGGCGTTTGTGCGTGGGTGAAACTCAGTGGCGGGTCTCACTGTACACATGCATACACACAAAGAGGCTTACACACACTACAGCTACTCAGTTTCACTTCCTGCTTGCCTGTTTTATTTTTTTCCCCCT